>NW_015113443.1:0-4441 GCF_001443285.1 Poecilia latipinna | reverse complement strand
TTTTTTTTTAATTCTGAAATACATTTATTATACAGCTTTATTGAGGTAAGTGTTTGAGAGTCAATATGAAAACAAATAGAAGCAGCATATAAATATAAATTAGTTAGAAAAATTAATATTTTATCATTTCTGTCTTGTTCGCCAGTCTTAAACCCTCAAGAATAAATGAATAAATTATATATTACAAATGATTTTGGACAACTTACATGAAAGATCTGCACTTAATAGAACCAGGGAGGTTTAGCTGATAGATAAAATTATGATGACTGAAAGAGCCGTCAGCAGAAATATTCTCTAATTTATGCTGATATAAACCCAATAATAATGTCGACATCTCAGATCATTGATATTACTATAAAACAGGGGCAAATTATGCTTTAAGGTCAGTCTGGTATGGATAAATACACAGCAAAAACACACAATTTTACCACGCAAATAGTAAATAAGTTAAATAGGAACTTGTTTTAAGTCAATAACTTAAGTCAATAACTTAAAATTGCTAAAAAATTACGAGTTATGAGTGAAATAATCTGCTAGTGGAATAAGACATTTTAACTTTTAATAAGAGAAAAATGCATTGCTCCATTGGCAGATTATGTCACTTATAGTCTTCCAATGGAGCAACAATCCTAAATATTTTTCAGCAATATTAAGGAATTATTGACTTAAAACAAGATCTTATCTTGCTGAACATAGTTCTCTTATTTATACTTGCACTAGAAACTAGACAAAAATACTTGGTAAGATTTTGTGTTTGTGCAGTTATTTCACCATCAATATTTCTTCAGCCTCTGAAATGGTTATTCTGATGACCCCTGAACGACCTCCCTGACTCCCTCCACCTTCCTCTGAACTCTGAACAGCTCTGGGACGTCATCAAAAACGACGAGTTTAACTCGCTCGACACAAACGGTGCTCCGCTCCTCGCGGTGAAACACGACTCGCTGTCACACCTCACAAATGTCAGACGACCCGTTCGTAATTTCACCAAGCGATTCTCAAAGGTCAGGTGTGTCGGCCTCAGCCAGCTGCTGGCGGGGGGCGCAGCTCCAACTCTGCTCTTCTTAGAAACTTCACCACACAGGATGAAAATGTTGCTACAACTTTAAATGCTTGCTTCTGCTGCACATGGGTAGATATATAATTATGTGTGTGTGTGTGTGTGTGTGTGCGTGTGTGTGCGTGTGTGTGCGTGTGTGTGTGTGCGTGCGTGTGTTTTGGTCTGTGTGGACATTCAGTACCCTGTCGCATTGAAAGGTGCATGTGTGGGGAGGCGCGCTCCCGCCGCCGTCGGGGTGAAGCTGTACGTTGCGTATGCCACGGAGGAGCCCACCATTAGACCCGTCATATAGGAAACTGTCATTGTGTTTCCTGCAGGCAGAAACAGAAACGCAGAACAGGAAATTACTGGAGAGAAACCAGACAGGAGAGGAAACCAGTGGGCTGGACCGGGCTGGATTTACAAGGACGGGAGCCCTTTGGTGTCCTGTCCACTTCAGAAAAACTCTTCTATTCATGCAAATTACAATACATAGAGCTACATGAATTGATGCCTTACTGGTTTACTGTCACTTCATCACTGGCTTCATGTTGTTCCTCCTAAAAAATATACTGACTTTATAATTTTAACTGTTTCAGTATTTTTCATATTCATCAAAATACCTAAATTTTAATACTATTCATTTGGTATGGGACTATATTTATATAAAGTACAATGCAAAACACATAATCATTGAAAAAGTGTCTTTGGTGAGCACCAAAACATTAAGCGATAAAATATAAATAATAAGCAGTAAAAGAAGCTCAAAACTTATTGATGGCAACAAACAGAGAGAGAGAGAACCTAATAAAACATAAAAAATAAATCAATGCAAGACTGACACCAAAAAAGAAAAAGAATAAAATTATGATGGTCAAACATCTAGTTTTGTTTTACTTAAAGAGCAACCTAAGAGAATATTTATTCAACGGAATCATTTTGTAATTAAGAAGACTTTCAGATGTGAAACTAGAACGCACCAAAGCTTTTTAAAGGTTGTGATTGCAGGAACTCAGAGCAGCATTGTAAAGAAATTCAAAATGAAACAAACATTCATATCAGAGGAACCTTGCTGAAGATCGCACTGACTGACCTCGGCCCAGTCGCTGCTCAGTGGATTTTTCTGTGGAATGTAACTTCAAGTTATTCACAGAATGTTTTTCTGGAGATCATATCTAACATATTTTTTTAAAAGTGAGGTTTGGAAAGCTGAAATGTCAAGTCACGATGTTAGCTGAAACGTTGCTGGCTGCCATTTGCAAAGCAGCCAATCCAGGAGAGGCATTTATTTTGATTGGCACTGATTGGTTGAATCCCCAAGAGCAGAAATGAGGAAGACTTCAGGTATTAGCTTCTGTGGTAGCGGCGCCACAATGCACATCGATTTTAGGCAGAAACTTAAACACAGCACTTCTGCCAGAGACGTCAATCTTTTTGGGCCTGTGTTGCTTTAACTTATTTTTCATTTCAGAATACATTTGGTGCTGCAGCAGGCAAACAACAGACACGGCTTCACTTAAACGAAAATGTGACACTTTGTGACATTTCTGTCATAGACTATTTACGTTCTCTCTACTGAAAAATAGTAGGAAGTGTTCACAGGTCTAAACACAAGTTCAGTGTTTTCTTTAATCTGATCTTGAAGATTTTTGATTAAAACTACTTCAGAGCAATGCAAGATGACACGCACCACTAAAGAAACAGAGAGAAATCTTTGATTTTCTCTGACCAAACGGACAGCCCACTCATCTGCTCACCTGCCAGCTCCCTCTGCTCAGGCGGTACTTTTCCAGCCGCCTGGATCATTGGCACGGACCCGAAGTAGCCGTTGGTGACTCCCATGAGGAGGGAGAAGAGACACGGCCAGGCTGGGTGGGACAGCATGGGCGCGCTCACCGGGTACACACACATCACAAACAGAGGGATGAAGACCACCCTCAGGCAGGAGAAGAAGAGCAGGCGGCCGCCGGACCAGTCGTACGGCAGCGCCGCCAGGATCTGAGGGGGAAAGAGAGAGAGGAGGAAAATTTAAGCAAAGCTGCAGGAACATTTGATAAAAGGACAAACTGATCACTAAATACTGACAAATAACAAATAAAACTATTGACCTGTCTCAAACTAATGCAAGTTTGCAAGAGTTTTTTTATATATGTTTTTTGTATCAATAATGATTTACTGATTGGTTTTCTACAAATGAAACAACTATTTTGTTTTCAATAAAATTGTCATTTTTCCAGTGTATTATTGAACAGGTAAAATTAAAAAGGGACAAAGTTGTTTTTTTCTAGATGTTATAAAATTTTCTGTGGCCTCACATGTTTTCATCTTAAGGATTTTTGGCACTTATGGCAAAAGGTTTGGACCCCTCTATCTTACGGTGATGGCAAGAAGGCAAGAAGAAAAATCCCAAAATAAATGCAACAGCTGTAATACAATAACTCCTCTTACATTATTTTATCATCTTTTAAGATATTTTTGTCTCATTTCCTCAGCAGAGTTAAAATCAGTCTCCTAAAGGGGAACTACAGTTTCATAAAGCTGAAAAGTCTGCTGACCTTCCCGACGAAGTCGGACATGTTGAATGTGGCCATGATGAGGATGGGCAGCCATTCCCCCAAAGCTTTGTTCCTGATCTCTGACTCCAGGCCAGGAAACAGGCACAGGGTGATGCTGTAGGTCACAGCTATGGACAGCATGTAGGCCCAGATGACACGTGACACCATGTAGCGATGCAGAATCATGTCTGATAGGGGAACACACACACACACACACACACACACACACACACACACACACACACACACACACACACACACATTTAATTAACTAAGTAATTTTTAAAAAAAACCCTGATGAGTCACGGTTCTCCTGTAACGCTCTGCACAAATCCAACCGGAGGTCAGGGGTTAATTGAAAAGTGAGAGGATTGAAACAGGAAGTACCTCGGACGCCGGGCCAGCTCTTCCTGATCTTGGCTTTCGGGGCGTCGAATCTCACGTAAGTCCCGCCCACAAAATCCTCGTGGCCTTCTTCTGAGGAAGATGGCGCCGTTCCTCCGTTTCCCTGTGGAGACGAACAGCAAGGCTTTCATCCAAACGTTTGGAAAACATCGAAATCATCCAAAAGAAATCTGCTGCTCACTTCTGTGACTAGACACTAGATGTAGCCAGATCACTGGACTAAAATTATTCCCTGTGAGTCAGTGAAGTTTTTATTTATTTATTTTTTCTGTTTTTTAATTAGTAATGGCTTTTTGGAAGCATGAAATCAGCTTTTTATGGCAGCGACGATTAGAGAAGACAGCTGTGAGTGAGTGCAAGGTGTTCTAATGATGTCGGAAAGTCTTCAGACTGGACAGCAAATTAGCAGCGACACACACACACACACACACACACACACACA
>NW_015113442.1:234917-258601 GCF_001443285.1 Poecilia latipinna | reverse complement strand
TCCTGAACTTGACTGAGTGCAGACGGTAGAAAATTTAAAATTACAGCTAATCAACAAAAATGCATTTCTCACATATTTATAATAAACATTCAGTGATGCCCAAAATCTTTACTGGATAAATTTGGTTGTTAATTGTACTTTCATATTTCAAATTTTTGACATTTTTGCTGTATTTTTGTTACTTCAGATTAATAACATCACTCAGATTTTCTTCTAAAATCTTTAAACAATTTTCAATGTTATTCCAGCCAACTAATTTAATATATTAACATTTGTGCATCGTGTTCATAAGGTAATAGCATACTCATTAGTGTTTACACATTATTGTTAGAGAATACAATACTCTGTCACTATTTGATTACTTATATTACTTGTCCATAACTAATAATGGTTTATAAAGTTGTCATAACTTCATCAGTAACTGGTTAATTCTTATTTATGAAACATCTATAGTTTGGAGTTTCCATCAATGCTGAACAGAAAGGCTTGATACCATCTGTAGTTGTTTGGGTTAACACAAAAATAAGCAACCTAGTCAAATTTTGTGCTGTTTGCACCAACACAGTCAAAGTTATTCAAATATTTGAAAAAAACACAAAGAAACATCAAGGAGGACAACAAATAAAGAAGAGTGTGTAGAGATGTGGCCACATTTAGATTTGTTATGTATTTTACGTTTCAGATAAATCCTAATGAGAAATTCCCCTTCACTTGCTCTTCGTCTCTTCTACATATTCTGACCTGTCTTGGCCTTGTTCATTGACATTTTCTTTCTGTCACACACTTTTCCCCCTTGTTCTCTCAGGCCTGGTGAGATCAGTACAAGACACAGGAGAGTGTGAGCTGTGGTGAGCCACAGACCAAAATAACTGGTACTTTTTCTTTTTTATAAAACACATGTACATCCACCCACACATAAAGTCACACATGCGTGCCCTGCTTCAGACAGGCACTCACTCTCACAGAAGTTCCTTTTTGCGCGACGATCCCGGGGAGAGACGAGCAGCTGAATGTGCTCTGAAGCTGGACGGAAGTGAAACTGTCCACATGTGAACACCTTGTAGGATGGAAAGTAAAAGCAAAAGTTTCATTAGCACAAGTATTTCTTCATATTCCTTGAGTTTCCCAGAATTTGGCGAGACACCACCCTCCATCTGTCTCACTTTCTCACTTGGTCTTTGTCGCCTTCTCTCGTGACAGATCCTGCAGCCTCCCTGTCAAGCTGGCATAGTGGCATCATTCTAAAACTGGTATTAGGCATTTCCTGCTGCGTCCGTTGGCGGGTGTAAGGGTGTGTGTGTGTGTGTGTGTGTGTGCCTGTGTGTCAGTGCGCTCGTGTGTGTGCGTGTGTGTCGGGGCGGAACGCACCTGGTCCACGCAGCTGTGGGGATCCTAGCAGGGGGGAGACAGAGAAAGAGAGAGAGATAGAGGAAGGAGAGAAAAAAGGAGGGATGGGAGGAAATCAAAAAATGGGGCCCTGTGTGCTGTAGTGGGGACCCACCAAGTTCAAAAAGAACGAAGAGCAGTGGGAGAAACTGGAGGGTTTTAAGGCTGTGGCCGTGATTTTTACACACCGAGCTGAACGACGGAAAAACTAGATCCGATGTTTATATCTGTATCGATCCAGATATTTAAAAAAATTCTTTATCGGGTGTCAATGTGCCCGATCCATAATGGCAGATCTAGTCAGTCTAATTCTATGCTTTATTCTCTGAGAGACATTAAAGATTTATTATTTATTTTGTATTATAATCAGAATTTGCTCTTTCTGAACCATTTGAAAGAAGGTTTGTTGTGTTTTTCCATGTTTGACCAAGCTTCTGAAGCTGCTGGTGTGTTTAAGTGTGCAGTACTGGTGCAGTAATATCAAATACATTTGTATTTCAGTAAAATTTTTCTGTGTTTTAAAAAAATAATCATTTTAAGTCAATCCGTCACTGTTTTTCTGTATCAGCTGATGCTGAATCTCAGTTATCTGTATTGGTTGCAGAAGTTAAAAAAGAAAAAAAAAAAGTGGATCGGTGCATCACTAGTAAAAACTGCCACACTTTTAAGATCTGATCTGGAAATTATCTCTCATTAATCTGATTAAAATTACCTGTTGAAAATAACCTTTAGGCAGGTATAAAACATACTTTTCATTAAGCCTATATTTGTATGTAAACATTTTTTTAATTACTCTGGTTTTATATTTTGATCTTAAATGTCATGTTTTCATTGACAGTAAATGGAAAATCATCATAATTACCAGAAATTAAGGTTTAAAAACATCAGCCTGGGTGCAATTGAGTTATATGATGTGTTTAATGTAGCAAGTAAATTCACTGAAATAATGAAGCTTTCAATATTATAAACATTTGTTGAATATGATGATATATTCAATGTATAACTGAAATAAATGAAATAAAGCTCCACATGATGAATATCCATATGAAATACATGCAACATTTCAAAAGACAATGTTTGTATATTTATATGAAATCCTTTGAAATGTTGCATATCTTTTAAATGGTCAGTAATTAACACAAAGTAAAACATTTACCAGTTGTGTGGACTGTGGAGCTTCTCACAAAAGATTGAAACTCTTATGTGGACTTTCAAAAATCATAGATTTTGTCCTTGTATCAAGTAAAAGCAGTTAAATTAAACTGTCTACATGGATGCAGTTCCTCTGGTCCTCTGCAGAGGGAGCAAGGAATCTGAGGGGGAAACTATGGAGCAGATTTCACCTTGCAGACTGACAGCCGGGACAAACAGGCCAATAATACAGGTGGAAACGGCTAAACAATCCGCATTAAAGGTTCTTTAGCCGGTAAACAAATGTGTTTACTGACCTTTTTAATTTTATTTGAAGAGCACAAAGCTTCTTCAGGATGCAGCAAGAGCACAGATGTGCTCAGGAACACACAGAGATTGTTTCACAGCTGGATGACCAGGGAGTCGTGAGCACTGGAAGGGCCAAATGGCCGGGTCAAAGGTCAAACCACAGAATACTGCAACAGAGGAAAGAGGAGCTCAAGGGTATCAAGATCATGGTACGCAGCAATGCGCGCGCATTCGCTCTTATTGATGTTTTTGTCAACACAACTGCAACTCCTGACCTCTCGATCCAGATGGGCAAAGAATGCAGAGACAACACTCCGCCTGCTTTAGCATGCACAGTGTTTACATTTCCACATTATAGCTTAATGCATTTTTTGGGTGGAATATGATAGTTTGGGATGCATTACTCATAGGTTGTTTGACATTATTGCAAAGAAAATGCAATAATAATAATTTTTGTTTTGTCCCTCTTCGATATTTCAGATCATCAAAGAGTCTGACCACACACACAAGTCAGTTGTCAAATGATGATTTAATGCAAAACCAACCAAACTCTGTATCACACAGAAAGTTTAGCCAAAAAACTGAACTTAAAGTCAATCAAATCAATCAATCTCCTGCCGACCAGATGCCTGTTGGATCGCAGAGTTAGTAAAAATAAATTTATGTTCACTGTTTCAAGCACCTCCAATCAGTGCTGATCAGGCAGAACCATTAAATCTCTTCTTCTGCAGACCTGGGCGAACAAACACTGCAGCCAACAGCCAGATGTCAGAGCCGTGTGTTACCTTTTTATTTTATAATTTTGAAGGAAAAAAAAAAAATTCTATATATATAAATTGAGTTTATTTATTTTATTTAGTTAAAAGCGAGCCACAAAAATTAGATTATTTTTAAGTGGAAACACAAAAATAATTGTTGTTTTTTTATGTGTATCTGCTCATTAATAATCTAAACATAATTTGTTTATATATTTTATGATTTTTATTTTTTTATTTTATGTTTACATTGCCCTAAGCAATTAAAAAAATACCCATATGTGTAGACAGGTCAAATTTGCATTTATTCCAAGGCTTAAACGGCTCTGGGTTTGGATATTCAACACCATTGTTTAAATAATTTTCACTAGCAGATACAGCATCATTCCTTCTGTCACAAAAATGAAATATTTTGTTTCTGAGTTCAGTCATGAGGCCATGCTAGAGCCTGAACTTTTGACCAACGCCCCTGCAGCTACAGGCTGCTTGTTGATGATGCTCAGCAGAGGAAACGACAGGACTTAATCACAAAGAGGTGACCGGACTAATGTGTCACAACCTGAGGTTCTAGTTAGTGCTCTAATTAAAGCAAAGTGGATTTAGTGAGCTATTTCCAGATATCCTGCCCAGCATGACCTTGAGCTAAACATTTCTGTTATCTGTTTATTCACGCCCTTCACCGATAACTTAGGAAATCTATTCTTAGACAGAAGTCAAATTGGATTTTCAAAGATCGTGGTTTAAAGCAAACCATGTCAACCTTCAGGTCTTCAGTCTCCTGTGTTGTTACTATTTGTTAACATTAGTCAAATCAGCCTGTTTCAGCGGTTTTTATTGCAGCAAACTGTGAAAAAGACTTCTGAGATGCGGCAGATAACATCTGTTCTCGTAATCTAACCAGTGACGCCTACAGCAACTCTCATTTTCTGCACTTCCTGGTCAGTTTGTGAGGCGACTTCAAATTACCTGTAAAGTACAGAAGACCTCTTATCAGTGCTTTAGGAAATGCGAACACTCATGCATGGGCAGTGTTGCATGCTGGTGAAGCTGGACTCGGCATGCTGGACCCTGTTGCAGCACTGATCCATTCAGAGAGGGATGGAGGCTGAGGAGGAGGAGGAAGAGCGTGAAACGAGATGTGAGGAAGGTGACGCTGCAGCTGGAGTGATGGATGGACGAGAAAACTCAGAGATGGGATCTTTGCAGGCTTAATGGTGCCTGACCCAATCAATAAAGATCTGGATCAGGCGAAGACAACAACTTCAGTGGTTGTTTTTAAACTAAGAAAAGTCCGAGTCATGGGACAGACTCACTGTTGGTGTTTCTCTGGAAGAAAAAAGTCTTAACAGCTGAAAGGAGCTCAAACCTGCATTTTCTCCATTTGATTTCCCTCATTTTTCTTTACATATGTTAACATGTAGAGCAGCTTACATCAGCTTTTGTTTAAACAGTTCAACAGTTACATATCATTTTTAATACTTTAATATTTCTTTGGTGAATATGCTGCTCACTGAGAAAGAAGAGGTGTACATCCTGGGCCAGGACAGGTTTTGGTTTTCAGTTTTGAAAAAATCAGATTTTTGTGGATTTTTACATATATATGTACACACACATAAACATGTATACATATAAATAAACATAAACATATACAGTGCCCTGCGATAGTATTTGGCCCCCTTGAACTTTTCAACCTTTTGCTGCTTTTCAGGCTTAAAACATAAAGATCTTATTATTTTGTGAAGAATCAACAACAAGTGGGACACAATGTGAGTTGGAAGAAAATTTGTTGGATATTTTAAACTTTAACAAATAAAAAACTGGAAAGTGGGTTTGGGGTTTTCTTGCAACCCAATGATGAGAGAAAAGCTAAACAACAATTTGCTGAGAGTTTTTGGTAGTAATAGTAGTTTTAAATCTAACTGAAGATGAAGGAATTACAACATGATATTTATTTATACATCAGCGCTTTTTTCTATAACATCATTTTGTTTTTATCCAAAGAGAATAATAAAATAACTCCTATTGTATTTATCCATTTATGTGCATCTATGTCCGATGCATTTTATAAACCTATAAAAAATTATTTTCTTCATTTGAACTGTCAGTCAGAATTAATCAAGTGAAATTAGTTGACTGATTTATCATTATACAAAACAGAAACATTGTCAATGTAATTTCTGAACTCTGTATACTAAAGTAAATATTTTTTTGTTATTTTTGTACCAGAGGTTTTCTTTTTGTTTCTTCTCTATTTTATATACAGATCAGGGAAATCTGTTCAAAATGGCTACACTTTCAAACTGAAACTTAATTAATCTGGTCCTGTTTAGTTATGTCTTCTTCATTTTCTTCACTTTACTTTTGAGCATTGCAGCCCAAAGTTTCCCATTTACTTTTATTATATCAGGTTATTTTTTCATCTCAGCTCAGCTTGCTTATGGACAGTAGATTCACAGCAAATGTCACCTCAACTCAAATTCAATTTAATTTGATAAAACCACATTCAACTCATATCCAGAAATATGTGCTCAAATCATATAAAACTCAGGATCAAGACCCATTTATTACAGCAGATGGTAGGTGTTTTGTTTAAGAAGAAAACTGTCACTTTTACAACCAAACTGGTTCTTTGATTTGTCTTTAATTTGTTTGTTTTCACTATCTGAGATAGATCTGACCTCCAACTGTGTTCTACCATTCTTAGATCAGAATCAGAGTGAAAACAGTCACTTAGATTATGATGTTTTCTTTGGAGTCAGGAAGATGTCCACAAACTGTATGTAAAGATTTTAGGATTTTCTTAACCACAGCGTTCAGACCATACCTCCAAACATCTATTTATGGTTTGAAACATTTGTAGAAATTGGACTGACATTAACACATGCCGTCATTGTAATCATGTGACATAAAAGATGTCAAAACTTCATATTACAGCCATGAGATCTTGGATGTCAATGAGTTTTCAAAGAGATTTCATCTCAAACATACATCAACTTTCTTTTAAAGTAACATAAATTAAAAGTTACAAACTGATTAAAGATGTGGAGCGTAACTGAAGCCCAAAACAGCAGCTGAACCTGTAAAAAAAGTGATATATTATTTAGGCATAAGGAAAAGGAGCACGCCTAGGAGCACCCTGTGCCCTCTCTGTCTCCAGCTAGTCTACTCCAACATCTGGAGCTCACATCAGCTCTCTTCAGAGACTGGCACTGCTGGAGTCGAGGATAAGAGAAGCGAAAGAGAAGCAGCACCTTCTAAACAAGAAAAAAAAGAAGAAGAACGGAGCAGTTTGATGTTTTTCATCAGATTGCTGGAGTTTTTTTTAATCCAAAAAGAAACGTAGCTACAAATTAAGCGTGAATTCAACAGCAGGCTGAACAGTAACTGCGTTTGTGTTCATGCAGCTGTGTGTGTGATGTGTTTGCTGTGCTGATGATTTTCCAGTGATCAGCTTCACTGCAGAGCAAAGAGCACATGAAGGCTGGTTAACTTCTGTGGTGAAACACGCAGCATGGCAGGAAACAGAACAACCTGTGATCTCTGCAAAAAATGCTAATGGAAAACCTCGCTCAGATAGACAACACCAGTGTGTGTGTGTTGGTGTGTGTGTGTGTGGGTGCGTGTGTGTGTGTGTGAGAGAGAGAGAGAGTGTGAGCATGACAGCTCAAGCTGAAGTGAGTGAGCTTCAAAAATTAAATTAAATTAATTAAATTTTAATTGATGCTTCCCCAAGGGAAATTAGATGATGGAGAAGTTTTCATTATCAAAGTTTGAATGTTTGAAACAGTTCGGAGGGAGACACCGATTTTTAAAAATATGTTTCATAGACTGCTCTAACCACATTTTTCTTAAGCTGTCTTAAATGAGATTGGACACAAAATGAAGCTGCTTTTACGGCATTTCATGTGTGAACCACAGCCTTTCCTTTACAGATAACAAGTGAGGCTGTGCAAACTGCGCAGGCTTGGTTGCAAACCCTAACCTTTAAATAACATTTTAGTGGGAGTTGAAAAAAAAGAGACTAGACGCCTCGTGCCACTGTTTACACAGCATGTTGCAAAAATATTCACACTCCTTCAACTTCTTCTAATTTTCGCCATGCTATAACCTCTAAGTCAGTCTGTTTTGTTGGGATTTTATGTGGCAGAGCAAGACAAGTTGTGCATCATTGTGCATGTGTCTACCCTATTTTAATATGACGCCCTGAATAAAATACTGAAAAAACAAATATTTTTGTTCTAGTTTCTAGTGCAAAAATCTTATTACAGTTGAATTAAGACAAAACTAACTTGCAAGTAATTTTTCAGGAACTTGTTTTAAGTAAATAATTTCTTAATATTGTTGAGAAAATATTGGTTCCACTGGCAGATTATTTCCCATATTATAATTTTCAATATTATATGGTTTTAAGAAGCTATGCAATTTGATCAGTTTCATGGTTAGTTTTATTAATACCCTCCACCAGAACCGGTTCTTTGAGGACATTCATGGTCTTGTTGTAGCCATAAATGAAAATAATCCCTGTTCTAAACATGCATCCCTTTCGTGATAACACAATAAACAAATCAGCGCCGTTAAAAGCTAAGCTTTCACTAAGATCTGGATTTCTGCTCAGTTTGTTTTTTACTCTCCTTGAAGTAAGCTGGTGCCATCTGAGACAGTGCAAGATGGTGTTAAAACAATCACAAGAAACACTTCAGCTTATCACCAGTAACACAAATATTCAAAAATGTTGTCCTGAGATACGATAAATAGTATCTGCCATGGTTAGATGCATGGTTGTACATTAAGTGCTAGCTAACTTTTTTTATTTAAATTAACTTCTGCTCATTAGTGCTGGTCTCAGAGTGTTCACAGGAACTGACCTGACTCTTTTTTGTCTTTTAGCTAAATCGAAAATATTTCTTAAGGACTGAATGTCTACAGCCTGACTGACTTATTTGTCTTTACTTAGAGTTTAAGTTGGGTCAGCAGTTAAAATATCATGCTCAAATGTACTCATCTAGCCGTGTGAGCAGTGGCAGTGTGTGAATGCGTGTGTGCGTGTGTGTGTATCCGTGTGTGTGTGTGCAGGGGTGGGAGGTCACAGGGATGTTCTTGACTGTGTCATCTCCAGCAGCTGTTTCCCTCAAACCCTGCCTCGCCCACTCCTCCCCCTCCTACTCCATCGTCTCACAATGAAACCAATACAAAGGGACAGGAAGTGCCTCCCGTTAACTGGGGCCCAATCAAAGCCATCATTATTCCTGTGTCAGAATTTTTACAGGAAATAGCTTCTCAGAAAATATGCCAGCTGTGCAGAGAGTGTGGGATTATTGTCTTTTAGGTCTTCTCTGTGTTTTTGTTTTTTTCCTCATCTCCTCAGTCAGTGCTAACAAAAGGACACATAGGCCTGTAGGAACCACGTGCACGGCACACTGCTGCAGTGTGCGCTCGCTCCGGCACCAGGTTCTCCGGGCCGGGTGGGTATTGTGCGCCGTGTGAAAAGGGCTTCCCTGCAGTGCACACTCCAACTTCTCTGGTTGCTAATTGTCTCTCGATGCTCTTGAAAAAGCAGACAGCAGAACCTTTGCAGGCAGGCAGACATGCATGATCACACACACACACACACACACACAGGAATACGCACGGCTTGTCGAGCCGCATCTGTAAGCGTCCTGCTCAGGTTACAGCGTAAACGGCGGGTTCAGGTGAAGCCTAACATTTGCCAGATGCTGCGGTTAAGTCACCAGGAGGTTAGCCCAACATTGGGGTGTTGTTGTTGGTTGGGGAGGGGTGAGGGGGATCATCTGCCTCCCCAACAGGAGGGGCACACATCTGGCATGAAAAGAAACTAAACAGAGTGTGGATGATGATATAAAAATCACACTAGTAGCTCCGTGTAATATAGAAAATATAATATCACCTATAATGTGAAATCCTTTAAGATAGCAGGGCATTCAGTTTGCTGTTCTCTGTTGTTTTATTCTAGTATGAATTCACTTGACACAATGTGTCTAAATTAACCTCTTAGTTCTATGTCTGTCATGGTAGCAACATTTTTCTGGATGAGAAATTATTGCGATAAACGATAATATCGTCGTTTTGATACTAGTTTCAACTAATGCAAGTTTGACCTCTCAAAGACTAAGGCTGTGTTCAGACTGCAGCCTGAAGTGACCCAAATCTGACTTCTTTAAGTTGATGCGACCCGTATCTGATCTTTTCAGGAAAACCCGGGCTGCTTATCTGATCTTTTCAAATGTGACCTGTGTCTGTGCGGCCAGGTCACATCCATCCGACCTGAATGTCATCGATACTCGACAAACATCGAGTATCGATGTTTTGTTCTGAAGCGATAACCAAACAACTGTTAAGTTGGTAATGTGCTGGATCCAGTTGGACAACAACTTTAACAGAAATGCTCCAAAATTACCATCCATGTTTACTTCCATAAAGGCTCAACACGCTCGCTACGTTGATACTGCGTCCTCTGCTGCGCTTGCGGGAAACTTTCAGGTTATTTGCGGTTCACACAGGCGATCACACACACGTTGCATATATTCAGAAATGCGGATGAAGCTTAATAAACTTTTATTTTTTACAGAACATTCAGCACTGGAACTGGAAGACATTTTAAATATCCAAAGCAATGCAAGCAAACAAGAAATAAAACAGAAATAAAAACCACCTACAACTGAAGCCATAAATAAAAATGAATTATGAAGTCTTTTTAAACAAAATTCCCCTTTAATAAATATTATTAATCACAGTGGAAATAACTGAGGTCATTTTAATTCATAAAGTGCTTAACTGATTATTTGCTTACTGCAGTAGGCTTACATACGAGGATAGTTCTTTGATGTCTTCTTTCTTGAATGAATGGCATAAAACATTCGTTTTAATGCTAGTCTGCTAGTCTAGACAGATAACTGTTTGTCCCAGCCCTGGTTACATTGAACTCGATCTGTATGAAATTCCTGGCCTGGATTATTGTCCCGGTCCGCCCCTGGTGATAGCAGTGATGCTCCTGCTGATGAGCCTGAGACTGAGAAGAGCGAGCTCCTCTGTTTATCTCCTCCTCGGTTTGTCTTCTGTAATCTCTCTGTCTCTCTGAGGAATTGCAGACGTCTGGAGGCCAATAATTAACTCACTCAACACGTTGACACAGGTGAGCTCTACTCCACTTGTTAAACAGTCATTATGAGGGCTGTTGTGATGTGAATGTACACACACACACACACACACACACACACACACACAAATTGAATGACCTCCAACGTTATCATCGCTTGTCTGTCACGTTAGGCTGAATCCCATTCAGTTACAAAATGCCACTGTTGACAGTCCTTGCACTGATTAGATAAAGGTGAATTTCCATCAGCCAGAAACCTTTAAAGCTCTTATCCTCTCCTGGCATTCAGGAGAAGAGCTTCCAGCTCCTGTGAATACAATCCAGAGATGTGGATGTTCAGTCGGGCCGCGTAAACCGGGCCTGTCGAGCCTATCTCCTGTTTTGACCTGCGGAGCTGCTCTGTGTCCTTCACAGAGAAGATAATCTGCTGTGTTTGAAGCGTCTGTCCTTATCTGAGAGCTCTGTGTTGAGGTCATCAGCCTGGATACCTTCACGGCGCATCCGTCCTTTCTCCAGTTAATCTTAGAAAATGTGGGATAATTCAGTTCAGCAACAAACTGCGACAAATGGCGTCTCAAGATACAAAGAATTCTGGTCGAGATTCAAGCCAGTTCATTCTAATACAGCCCAAATGCCTGTGAATCAAACTGCACTGCAGATCTGATTCTAAGTGCACATTTCAATCAAGCTCAATTAGCATTTAATCTTAATTTAGATCTGAATATTTATTTTACATTAACCTTAATGTGCTTTTATATGAAATATGCTACTATTTTATAGCAAAAATACTTATGGATTCAATTCAGTTCACTAGAAAAATACTTTACTTATCCCAAAGGGAAGCTAAATGGTTTCGTAACTCCTGTCATTTATGGTCAAGGAGTCAAGTAGACGGTGACGCTGTGGGCAGAGAGGATTTCTGCTAGAGGTCAGTGATGCAATGAGACTGAAGAAACCTTTGACTGAAAGCTGTGGCTGTATGACTGTCATAACATGCTAACATCTCAATACCCAGGCAGCAGAGACAATATTTCACAGCAACATATCCTGGATGACACCATCGGTTGTTGGCAAACACTGCTAATCCACCTCGCATGCTTTTGCCGCTCCTCTTTAAATCTCTGTCTGGCGTTGGAGTCGTAGATATGATCATAATTCATGTGTTATTTGAGCTTTTGAGATGCTAATTATTAGCTCACATTTGTAAAAACAATACCTTGTTGCCACGGTTACACATGAAAACAACTATCCAAAAGTTAAAAAAAAAGATAAGAGCAATAATCATAATCAGTCCAAACCTGAGGGAATAACTGTCCAAACATGTAAAGTATTAACCATTAAAATGGTTTACAAAACAAACAAGTCAGAATTTATGTTGTTTAATATGTGGAAAGAAAGGGCGTTCATTTTCACAGACATGAAAACTAATCAGGTTAAGTTTAAGTTAAAGATTTTTTATAAAATAATAAAGTTTGTGCTGTTAATTATTAGAGCAACTGAGGATCAGAGACGATCAGCTGAAGCTATAAAAGGGAATTATGTTTGCTTGTTAAATTTTAAGCATTTTTATTAAAAGGAAATTTTTCTTATTACTATGTTCCTGACCTTTGACCTTATCCAGAAATCAGAAGTGGACCTTTGAACATGGAGTTCATGAATCCACAATCTACAGAATATAAGCAAAGAGTTTAACAGCGACAATAGCAGCAGTAGCAAGTGTACAACTATAGGTAGAAAAAAACGTGAGAGCATAAAGTTAACAGAAGGAAGAGTTCAGTCAAAGTCTCAATCCAAAAAAGAGAGGAGTAAACACAGAAAGCACAAAGTGTAGCTTCTAAAGACAGAGAAAAACAGAGATCAAAACAAAAGCAAGGAAGTGATCTTCACTTGCCAAATGTTTCCTGAATTTAGAGATGTGTGGGTGTTCCCAAGCCAAACCCAGAAGGTTGTAGGTGTCATGTGGTTGATGAAACTGAAAATAGCTCTATGTTTTTGAAAAAGTTTAAAAGCAGCTGCTGTATCGGTGTGGTGTTACATGCAAGTTATGAGAACAATAAACATGGTCCAAACATTCAAGTTAAATCTGCACATCGTTACAATGTGGTCAGAAACGGCAAATCCTGAACAAAATATAGCTGAGTAAAGCTTTTTGGCTGCATAAAGCAGAGAAAACTGTTGCTGTGAGTACACACTCAAAAAAGTGAACTCAGTGTGTTCTTGAATTACATAAATGGAGCCAAAATTAATCAATATGTGGCTTTCAAACAAAACACACTTTAGTAAATTTAACTTAAATATTTGACTTGTGAATGCTCAGAAGTTTTTTCTGTGAAGTAATTTAAGTGTACGACCATTTTTATGGACACTTTTGGTGCAGAAGTATTTGTGGCTTGTAACTGAAACGTTGAAATTGTAGAGAAAAATCCCATAGCTTAGGGTTCCAACCCTTGCCACTAAAGGTCAAAGGTCAGGGCACCGTACTTGTTTCTGGGGAGTAGAAGAAGATCAGAGAGAATGGCTTTGTGGCCCTTAAAAACGTATTTTTAGGGCCACATGTATATATGTGCTCAGTAACACATATTTTAACACCCAATTACTCTAATAAGTTCATTATCACATTATAAAAGAGCAAATATTCAATATAAACCATCACAGCGAACATTATGCTGTGTAGTTTACTGCATACCAGTGATTTATGATTGACTTTCAGCTCTTCTCAACAAGAATAAAAAAACAACTAAAGAAAAAAAGCTTCATATATCTGGGTTTAAAATAAAACCTGATCTCTGAGAACTTGCTTCCATTGGCCATTTTTCTCTTTTGGCCTCTGAGAGACCAGAGGAAGGAGCTTTTTTAGACTTCTTGAGTGGCTTTCGCTTCGGTGGAGGAAGGATATTTTCAGTAATTACAGAGTAACCAGGGAATGTTAGCAGGAAATGTCCGTAGTACAATATGCAGGCCAAGCGTGGCCGAGCAGATAGAGCTTCCTGCCGGTTTTCCTCTCTTTGGGGCGACTCCTGCTTGTGTTTCTATTTTTCTCTGGAATCCTAATGGAGATTTTGTGGCAATTATCTTTTCATTTACAAGAAACTGATTCACCAAAGCTAGAGGATTAAAGCAGGCTGACCCAAGTCCAGTCCCTGAGAGCTGCCACCCTGCAACCAGAGACCAAGTAACTAGTTAATTTGATTCAGGTGTGTTTGAGCAGAGATGCTTGTAAAAAGTCTCTGGAAGATGGACTTGGACTCTTCTGGACTAAAAAGTGGAAGGAAGATCTATTAGATTCTGAGATGACATGCAGATCTTTTTTTTTTTATTTTGACACATCACAACAAATTTAAAATGTATTGGGATTTATGCAGCACATCAACACATGGAGCATTATGAGGAGGAAGGAAAATTATTTTTCCAGAAAAGTGAATTTATCCATTATTAGCTAGACAAGGTTATGTTTTTATGATGTAAAAAAAATCATTCCAAACATTAGAATGCAGAAATCCAGCAGATAGCAATAGAAATGATTAATTCATTATAGAAAACATCTTCAGAGTAAATAAATTTCTCCCAGTGGAGAAAAATACAGACTTTGAAATATACATATGAGAATGATGAGTCCAGCAGGAAGCAGGGAGTGTGTTTCAGTGTGTGACTCGTCTCCATTTTAGTTTCCCATACATGTATCGTCATGAGGAGACGGCTTTTATTCAGGTCACCTCTTTGCTGTCACTCTGCCCTCTTCGTCTGGAGGGGTGACCAAGACAGACACCGCTGACCCAGATTAACAAAGGGTAAGTGTGTGGGTGTGTGTGTGTGTGTGTGTGTGTGTGTGTGTGTGGGTTGGGGGTTGGGAGCGAGAGAAGAAGAATACAACATCAGTGACAGACGGAGAAAGTCACTCGGTTTCTGGGATCTACTTGACCTAGAAAGCCGTGACACAGACACACACAGGTGCACACGTACTCACCAGGGACTGAGCAGCCCTTATGTGTGTGTGCATGTGTGTGTGTGAAGTCTGACCAGCTGATCCCCTCGCAGCAGCCACCACCGTGACGGACCCCCTCCGCAGCTTTCTTCCCTTCAACCCGTCTCTTATTCTGTCACCGTCCGTGAGTTACTTTCTCCCCTCTGACGCCAGACGCCCATCAGACATTTTCCACCTCGGTTTTCTTTGCTCTGGTCTCTTGGAGATCATTTCCTCCTACTGAACTTTACATCTACTAACTGAGGCACATGCATGAACTTGTGTGTGAGAAAACACAGATGTATATTTGGCTTTGTCTTCTAAAATGGCAGCTCTGTCCTCTCTAACTTTTTCACCAAACGTCTTTGTCTGCAACAGGATATGTCTTTGGACAAGATGAAAAATAGTGGGATTAGTTTGTTTCCATTTTAGTTTCCCATGCATGTATCTTCTCCAGCTTGGATGTCTTGAAGCAAGCAGATCCAGCTGTCTTTTAAAAGCCATTGGTGCGTCCAGGATCAGATCTGGATGGCAAATTCAAAGACTCATAAGACTCATTATTAACAAGCCACAGTGTGTGGGATTCCAGTGTGCGAGCTTATCCTTAAAAGCAAGGTCAAAAATCTAGCTTAGAGGAGTTTAAAGTCTTTTCACCGCAATGCAAAAGCTTTGCAAATCTGCACGAGAAGCTGCCGTGACACAAGAGCGACTGTTGCAAAAAAAAATAATTACATGGCCATCATCTGGTTGTAATCTGCAAAATGTTTCATCCATCGTGATTTTGGTTGAAGTTGAGAATGCAGCTCCACAACAAATGAGACCAAAGAACGAGCTGTGGAGAAAACAGTTGGCCACTTTGTGCTGTCTGGAGGCCCAGTTCTGAGAACAGGGAAGCTGCTTCTAGGACGGTTTCAGGCAACCCACTTTCTGATGATTGTCTAATTGTTGGTGTGGTAATTCAGTTTTTGGAAGTGTGGCATGCTGGAGCTGAAGAACCCAGCTATCTTTCTATGAAGGGATAAAAATTTCTTGTCCAAAATGACTAAATGAAATTCAGAGTTTGCTCCAAGTTGCACCAGTGGAATGATGGAAGGCGTTGTGACTGATCTGATCACGCTCTCCTACACTTAGCGAAGTGCCAGCTACCGCAATAACCATGTCTGGCCTTCCTTGCACAACCCCAGATGTTTGTCCTTTTCTTACGGCCACAGCACAGACCAACTGTTCCAGTAAGTTGACGAAAACGACAAAACAATGGTGTGACCAGCACCTGGTGTCCTCTGTCTCCTGAACAGTAGATTCAGCTTGTTTTGCCCCTATGTGGCGCCTGTGGGCTTTATGGCTTTCTGTGGGTCGTTTCCCACCTGCTCACAAAGAGAGAGAGAGAGAGAGAGAGAGAGGAGGGTAAAATCTTCACTTCAAGGACGTAGATGGGCCACCAGACAACATGAGGATCTCAACAGCTCAGTTCCCACAGTGCCCTCAAAATCAGAAACTTTTTGAGATTAGACTTAATCTGTCAGGTGTTGAAATTCAAAGCTTCATGTTTCTGTGCTCTAACTGCCTTATTTATCTAAAGACATGCAGTTCCTTGGATAAGTATCAATTGCTTTTCACTCTTTAAACATTTTATCATGTTACAACTGGAGCAATTTCAATGTATTCAGTGGGTCTTCATTTGATGGACCCAAACAAAGCAGTCCATTATTATACTTGCATTCAGGCATCCCAGTCAATACTTGTAGAAGAGTCTTTAATTGCTGCAGTATTTGGCTCTAAAACTTTTTTTGATTATTTTACTTTGCAAAACATCTCAAGCGGGAATCTGTTTAAATCAATCTTCAAGACTTTTCAAGGCTACAGATACTCAATCGTGTTCCTTTGTCTTCTTGATGCTGTTTGTTCATGATATTCTCTAAAGATCCTCTGAGGCCTTCAGAGAACAGCTGAATTCACTGAGATTAAGGGGACTGGACAGAAATATGTGCCACACTTTCTCAAATACATTTAGAAAATCTTTTCACATGCACTACTGTACTTTAGTCTTCCACATGAAATCCCAGTAAAAAAAAAAAACACTGTGGTTTTAACATGGATGTAAATCCTTTTGTAAGACATTGCATATAATCAGATGCTTAGTGCCATCATTTCCAGAAAAGTTATTTCATCTGCATGATTAGATGGAAAAGGGGATCCTTGTGTATAAATTTCCCCCCCACAGCTCCTCTCAGCCACATCGGTCACAGAGTGGGTTGCTCTTGGACTGAATGAAATAACGTGATACACGTCAGTTAATTTCCTCAGAGATTAGGTGCTCTCTTTCTCTCCCTCTCTGTCTTTCTTTCTTTCTCTCTCATCTAAAATTCCTGCAAAATCATCATCATGCATAAGCTTGAACAAGAGACGCTAAGGCTCTTAACAAGCGGCCGATACAAGACAACAATGTGCAGAAAATGTCGTGTCACCGCCTGGGTCACAAGGGACAAAAGCTGGGGATGTGTAGGCCGTTCAAAGCCGGCGAAGAAGACTGAAGAGTCTTTGATGAAGCACAGACAGAAAAGCCTGAGCAGAGAATGACAAGGAATCCTGCATGACACACACAAAACACACCACACACTCGAAGAATTTAAGTTTTGGTATGTTTCTTGCCTCCTAAGTATCCAACACTGGTAGTACAACACGGCCTCTCCATTAGACACTCCTTTCAATCTCATCTCACAAGACGACCCTGTTACTCTACACTCTTTCCTGTTGAGTAAAAGGAGACACTCTGTTTATCTTGAAACACTCATAAAGATGAACGGTGAGAATATGAGCAGCTCAGCAGCTGTGGAAACACCTACCTTCACGAGTTCCTCTCTTGTTCAAGGAATATTACCATTTTCTTTTTCTCTTTGAACTAAGTGGTTATAAATAAAATACAATGGTCTAAAATTTAATTGAGAGGCAGATAAAGAGTGAGATAAAAGGGAGGGGAAGGGGGGTGCTGCTAATTATGCGTGACGATTGTTGATGGCTTGATTGTCTGCGTCCAGCTGCACAGAGGAGCAGGGAGAGGCGAGGGGAGGGAGAGGGAGAGGCAGACTCACTGACGCCGGCCTCGGAATTCTCCCATCCATTGAAAGAGAGACCCGATTGTGTCCGCTGCCTTTCCAGCGAGCACCTGATCTTTGCCCAGACACACTGCTGCGTGTGTGTGTGTGTGTGCTTCCCACAGATGTACCCAGACTCATGCAATGGACAGGCAGGAGTATATGCAAAATAAAAATAAAAAAAAGAGGGGGGAGGGGAGGGGGACAAAAAAAGTTTGGTCTTTCTAAATAAAATAACCGCAATTTGATGAATTGACCTCAGACCAGATCGTTTCCTTGGTAGCTTCATTCCCTGAAGTCAGCTCCAGCGGTTATTTTCCCATCAGATCTGTGAAGCGATATTTCCCCCCCTTCACACACCCCTTCTCTCTTGACATATTTAAGAAAGCTATTTAAGGTCAAAGTTTTGTTTGCGCAACCGGCGCCGCTCGCATGATGCCTCTTTAAAACAGCGCGCGGATCGAAGTCTTGTCTCACGGTTCAATATTAGGGTTTGCTCTGAAGTGAGGTCGTTGAGTGACTTGTCACATAGGGTCAGTGGTTGTGAGGAGGAGGAGCGGGAGAGGTGGAGGGAAGGTGGGGGGATCAGGAGGAAGGCAGTTTTAGCTTTAACATCTGTTCAACCTCTGCGTAACTGGAGGGATATCTCCAACCGTGGGTTTCTACGCACACATCCGAGTCTGAAGATACGACGTTAATGATCTTCCTAATAATCCCCCTTCCTCATCCCCTCATCTCCTAACACGTTACTTTAGTGATTATCATTATTGTGATTACTAAACAGAAATCTTGAAGAACGTGTGATTGTGCGTCATTGCTGTGCCAGGCACCAAAAATAGTGATAATAAGATTAATGACAACAAGCATTGTGTTACACTTATTAAAAGATGTCGCTGTTCTTATTACATCTTAAACCTTATTACCTTAAAGTTTTACCACGTAATTTAGCTGAACACAACTTCAGATCCAAAGAAGACTGTGGAGCGGCGGCTCCATCCATGACTGGCAGCCCCTCTTAGCCAATCAGATCTCCGAGCGCCTCTTCGCCTCTCCGCTCCGATGGGTTCTTGAGGGAGGGCGGGCCGTCTGCCAGAGAGGGGAGTGTGCGTCGGGGTGAATGGATGACGTCGGGAGGCTGGCGCCAGCATGTCTGGGACTGGCGCGTTAGATCAACACAGCTGGGCCGGGATAGGACACACAGCTGGCTCAGGCCTGCATTCCTCCACAAAACAGGATTGTGAGAAAAGGGGAAAATAAGACCCAAATAGGAGCAGAACGGGACGTGCTTCGGTGTAAACTGAAAGGGGGCAACATATAAATCTGCTCCAAAGCAACATTTATGACAGTTTCACTCAGGGGTTGGCAGACTTTATCATCTCAAAAGTCCTGATAATGTATGGAAATGAATTCTTAATAAGCAACAATAAGGCAGAAGATGCTTATAATGCAAGATGATAACGGTAAACTAACTGAAACTGGTTGCTTCTTCCAAATTACATAACTTGATTTGTGTTGAAACAAGCTGGTTTCACTGACCCTTTGCCCATATTACATCAGTTTGGGGTCATTTAGTCCGAAAATCTTTTAAATACACACAGTGATGTACACACTGTCTGTCTGTCTGTCTATCTATCTATCTATCTATCTATCTATCTATCTATCTATCTATCTATCTATCTATCTATCTATCTATCTATCTATCTAAACATGCAGTAAACCTTCAGGCAGCACTACATTTGTTGAAACTAGTCAGAAGCAGGGGATCGTGTTATTTACTTTGTAATTTTATCCATATCAAATAAAGAAGCACCTGAAGAAGATCGCTAACACACACAGAGTGACAAACCCCTTCAGGCATCTCATCCAAATTTCCTCATTCCTGCTACTCCAGCCACTAGGTACGTTCAACCAATCAGCGCGCACCTCTTTTCGCGCTCGCCAATCACAACGCCATGCGAAAAGTGGGCGGTGCGTAGGCGTCCGCGACGTATAAAAACGTAACTGTACGCCGCTGTCACATCTCTGTAGCCGATCCGAACGTGAACCCGAAGGAAAGTACCCGAAACTCACAGCGAGGACAACCAGCCGCGGCGTCTCCCCTTCGCTTTATCGTCCCAGCATGAAGGCCATCAGTCCCGTCCGCTCGGTGAGGAGCTGCTACAAGGCCGTGTGCTGCATCTCGGAGCAGAGCCTGGCCATCGGCCGGAATAAACACCCGTGCGTGGATGAGTCTGTGAGCGCGCTGTGCGACATGAACGACTGCTACTCCAAGCTGAAGGAGCTGGTGTGCATCCCGCAGAACAAGTCAGTGAGCCAGGTGGAGATCCTCCAGCACGTCATCGACTACATCTTCGACCTGCAGATCGCGCTGGAGGCGGAGGACGCGTCTGCGCCGGAGATGGTTTTATCCATAAAGGTGAGGGTTTGATGGAGGAGGTGGTGGGCTGCAGGGTGCTGCAGGGTGGGCTCGTGCTTCTCATTCAACATCCCCAACAAAACGCACATGGAGTCTCAGTGTGGATCTTCTGTTTGCACAGGATGGAGCTTTTCTCTGCTTCTGTTCTATTTTAAACTGTTTGTGGTCCAGAGGCTGATAGTGATCTTTTGTGATTACACCTCATCGCTGACATCTAAGCTATTCTTGTATCAGTTTGTCACATGCTGCCAGCTGCTAAAACTCTTTGTTTTCTTTCTGCTTCTCATTCAGGCTGCGGATATCACTCGCAATTTCTCCAAAGAAGAAGAACGATTGTGCCATTAGGATGTGGATGGAACAATACTGGTACGCATCACACATCTCCATAAAGAAACTTGTTTTAAATAAATCAGTCGTGTGGGAGCACGAGTTGTGTTTTTAATGCGAAAGGAAATAAATCCAGATCAAACTGTGTGCTAAAAGTACATTCAATGTGCAGCCAATTAAACAGGCCAGTGAACGTGGAGCGGATTCATTGCTATCTGCCTGGGGTTAATGAAAGTTCCATGCTAGGCGCCAGTCTGTCTGCTCCCCTCTGCAGGGAGGGAGGGACAGAGGGTGGGAGGCAGAGATCTGACTTCACTTTTCTTCCTTTCTCTCCATGCAGGTGCAGGGAAACACATGTCTCCACTTCACTCCGGGCAAGAGGACAAGAGGGGCAAAAAAATAAGAAAGAAAGAAAAAGGAAAGGGGGGGATAGGTATTTGGAAAAGAGGGAGAAGACAGAAGAGGAGGCGGAGGGTTTAAAGACAGAGGGAAGAAGAAAACATTGAACTGTTTCTGGGATGAGTGGGGATCAACAGCAGCAGTGCATGAGGGAGAAAACAGAGACTCATTCTTTGGCTCCTGGACAGACAAAATCAATACACCAAAGCAGAGGAATTGGAAACTGAAAGCGATGTGTATGTCTTCCCTTCATAAATGCAGTTTCTTTTAGAAGAAGTGAAATATTTATCCTTTTTTTCTTCTTTTTTTTTTTTTTTTACATTTTTAATGCATTCCAAACATCACTTCCCATCTGAAATGATCTGCACCAAGTCCTCACCTCACTTAAGACCCTCCCCCAACCCCTAAAACAGATTGTTTGTCTGTTAAAGCATGTGTACATATCTGCTGTGGGTTTGTAAGATGTGAGTCATTTTGGATGTTTTTTTTTTTGTTGTTTTTATTTTTTAACGGGACTTTTAGCTGATATATTCTAAACTCTATACTAGAGTTTATTATAAACGTTTGTAGGGATTGTCTTATTTCTACAGACAACATGCTGTGAGTTTCATAAACTCTTTATTTTAAAGTTTAATTTGTATCTATGTTATGAAATAAAACAAACATAATGTGAAACAGTTTGTGTGGCGTATTTAAGCGTTTAAAAAATGAATGAGACGTCTCTTTAGTAGATTCCAGTGACGCCGATGTGACTTCTGGGCCTTGAATGACATCGAAGGGTTGATATAACAGGATGTGTTCAGATGAATCTTGAGGTCGGGTGGTTGGAAATCAAGCAAAGGGAGTTTCCTGTGAATGCTTTTTATTTTTCCATTGAAGGAGTAATGGCCAGCGTCAGCAGCTTCTTACGTGGTGAAGATGACAAGATAGCTCCTTACGCCACAAAACAGCAAAACAAAAAAAGAAAAAAGTGTCCCCTTTTGTGACCTTGCAGGTGTAAAACAGGTTTCACCCATGACAAAAAAAAGTGTGGTGAGAACTTTATTTCTTACAGTAAAGGCTTAAAGTTTTATTTTAAAAATTATTTGTGCAAACTTTTGTGCACATGGTCTTATAAATTATCACTTCATGTGAGATTTCTAATATATCTCAAGATCTTAGCAGCATAATCCGCTTTAGAAAACGTTCTGACTTTGAAAACAACTGAATTTGAAAGTCGAGGCTCTAACCTCAGTCTAACCTCTGAATAATTACACAGAAGAGTAGATTTTATGTCTATACTATTTTTACGCTCTTACAAACCTATAAAAAAGACCAAAAGAATTCCACTGAAAATATGAACACGATGACCTACTTCTTACCTTTACTCTACTTGCCGTTAACAAAGTTACAGCTCCCTCTAGTGGTAATTAGAAGTTATTGTCTAAATTCTTTATCAAGCAAGTCACATTTCTGCTACTTAAATATATTTTTTTTACTATTAGGTTTTTATTTATTTAAAGTTAATCTGTTTTGTTTTTAAACATCTGGCTAAATTTTAAGAAAATTAAGAGAATAGGTTGACTTTTTAAAAATATGTTCTTCCACCTCACAACTGTCAATTCCAAAGAGCAAAAACTGAATTTTCTAAAACATGTTTTTGTTTTCTTTTTCTTTTCTTTTTTAAAAATCTAGAATCTGCAGTTCTTCAAATAAAATAGAGACTTGGACGAAGTTGTTGGTCCCCCTGTGTAATTTCATTGTAGCACCACCAGCTCAAACTGAAAAGATTCACAAAATTAAATCTTTCAGTTTTACTTTTCAGGTCAGAATGATCTGTAATTGATTTATTGATTCATAAAATCAACCAAAGTTCTGACTTCTATATAGTTTTTTTTTATGACTTTTTTTTCAAAATAAAAATATTATAAAAATGATAAAGTTTTGTTTGTAAGTGAGTGAACACACAGGATCCTCAGGGGATGAAAAATGTGTTTTCCTCAGGGTTTGAGGTTTCCTTCAGGCTGTACAGCAGCTTTGTTGCATGAGATCCTGGAGGTGTTGCATTCATCAAAGGAATGTCAAAAATAGATGTTTGGCAGAGAATTTCAGAATGAAATATATAACAGAGTTTATAAAGTGCTGTACGTTTAAAGGAAACCTGGTTTGAATACATTTCAAATTAAATTTAACTGAAATTATATCAGTTGATTACTGCAAATAAGACTGACTTGGATATTATAATAATAATAATAATAATAATAATAATAATAATATTAATAATAATAATAATAATAATAATAATAATAATAATAATAATAATAATTTCTGAAAATTCTATGTTAGATGTATACATTTATATTTAAATCTTGAATTCATAAATTACATTGTGTTACTATATTATATTTGTATGTTTAGTTATTTAATTATTCCTGTCACGTAGTTTATGGTCAAAATTAATTAAACTGTCACTGTGGCTCATGAAAAACATCCCAACATTTTATCGTTACAGAAAGGTAATTTCTGATCTATGATATTGAAAAAAGCGACGGTCCCACACACACTGACTCAGATCAGTAAGGTTTAAATGGAATGAGTTTGTGATAAATTCAGAACCCTGAATTCACTGAAGAAATAGAAAAATACTCACAGATGCTTTTGGCATATAAAATAGGCATGTTTTCTAGCAAAACTGTTAAATTATCATAAGCATTAATATACATGTACCTATTTTACCATTTTAATTAAGGACATATTTAAGCAATATATAAAAAAAATTCCCTTCTCACCCTTTATATATATATATATATATATA
>NW_015113442.1:133818-231767 GCF_001443285.1 Poecilia latipinna | reverse complement strand
CTATATATAAAAAAAACTCCCCTCTCACCCTATATATATATATATATATATATATATATATATATATATATATATATATATATATATATATATATATATTCAAAACCTCTTTCCTTTTTTTTCAGTGCAGATTCTATATATGAGAAACTTTTCGAAGGAAAGCAATTCCTCAAAAGCAAACTAGAGGGAGCAGTGTCACAATCTTTGGCTGCAGTTTACTGTGTGAATGAAAATGAAGACATTTATTTGATGTACTTCTCACTTTTTTATCAGTCAGTAAAAACCTGTGGTAAAAGTTTACAGCACAAGATGGGGGTGTTGGACAAAAATACACCAAAATGGCTGAGATCTATTGAATGTGAACACATGAAACTGACCAAAGATCAGATCTTTGCTCAAAAGCATAAGATCATTTCCTGCAGGGAAGAGCAAGTAAACCAGATGTTCTTCAGGCAGTTCAAATATAATTTTGCTTTTGATTCAGAGAAAGTAATTTTTACATGTTCATAAACCAGTTACTCTCATTATATATGAAAAAATATTTTTTTTTTCCTGTCCATTGAGCAGTTTTACCACACAAAAGAAGCAAAGAGATTCCTGTATGTTGTCAGGGTTAAGATTTCATAATAACCAACATCAAAGTTAAGACTTAAATCACTGATTATAAGTAAAACCAGTTGGTAATAAACAAAACTAAGAATTTATTTTACCACGGATCACACTAATGTTTGTCTGCTAATGATTAAATGTGCAAAACTACTGATAACAGGGGGAATGTTTTATAAGGAGGCTGTTTATTAGTCAGATAATTACCTCCTCAGCCTACGATTAAGTTAGACAAAGGCCTGCTAACAACCTACTGATTTGATTCAAGCACGTTGAAGCATTGACACATCCGGCCATCCGACTACAGTTTGAGACTCCTGGTTTAGATGCACAAAGCAAAGCAGACAATGCAAACAAAAATATTTATTCCAACCAAACATGAAAGTTTGATCAGATCTATTTCAGCCAGGAAAGATTCATGATGGCTTCTCTGGTTTCTTCATTTCAGAGGAGGAGGCATCATGATATGCTAATCAACCAATCAAAATGAGACTGAGTGTCACATTAGACACCAAATAAAGAGATTTCAAATGTTTTACGTTTTCTCATTCTGCTACTTTCTTCTTCTCCAGTTACCACCTTTTTGTTGTTGTTTCAAATGTTAACTTTGTTTCCTCTCAGTTCTTTTTAAAGATCTTTCTGAATAAGATCATTCATGTAAGAGAAACTTTGACGTACACTGAGGTATTCAGACAAAACCTGAAAGCTTAACAATGTCAAAGCAACAACAATCAAATGTTTTGGTGATGTCTTCTGACATTCCCTCTACTAGTGGTTTAAAGTTTATTTTAAGTTTAATTCAAGTCACCAAAGCTCAGATATAATTTAACAACATGTGTGTATGCCCTCCTTTATTTGGTGGGTCACTCCAGTTTATGCAATCTGCAAAAGAAAGTGAAATCCCAAGTCTGTGGATTTCACAACACAGGAACTTTTCACCAGTTTGCCTTATGAAAGATGAAGAAACAGAGAGTGAAGATAAAATAAGATCTAGTTACAATCTCTTTATTTTATACAGTTTCTGATTCCTTTTCACTGTTGTAAGTCTTGTTTCTTCACTGACTGTCAATCAAGGCTTTTTAAATCCACTAATAAGCTAAACACACAAACAAAACATATTTCTGAAAACTTTTACATACATATTTTTTTTCAAAATTTCAACCCTGATCCAGCCATGACAATAGTCTTGCTGTGGTAGTGAGTTTACTTTGTCTTGGCCAGTGGGGGTCAGGTCATGTGGTTGGGTTTGCTGTGAATGTGGGCGGGAGTGTTTTCTTTCAATATCTCTTGTGAGCCAATAAGCAAGAGTTCAGCTGACTGAGTTATCATTTACAGACTGCCCTCTGCATCTCCTCTTAGCTACACCCACTTTATTACAGGGAAAAGGGAAGTAGAGTATAAAGAGTAATAAAAAATTATGTGGGGATTTTGTTGGAAGATGTCCTCACTCAAAAAATGCTTGTTTGAAAGACAAAGTTTAACAAAAAGATATAAAATTGCAACATAAGAACAGAAGAAAATCAAATTAAGCTGTAAATATGTCATTACGACACTTTAATACTCTTTCTTCTATCAAAGGTAATAAACGGTCATATGAAGCACAATAACTCAACATAGTCCAGCGAACAATTATAAGTCCTTTACTTTTCATCAAAAATTAGGTAATTTCCATAATTTATTGTAATGAATTTCCGATCTTTAAATCTTTAAGTCTTTATATACTATTATAAAGATGTATTTCTTAAAAGCTCGTTTATCATAGCTTAAATGATGCACATGTAGTTAATATAACACACTTTTATTGTCTTCATCCAGCCTAACAATAAACCGCCCGGTGTCAAACTCATGCTACTGTCCCTTTAAGAGCTCCAGTTCCAGCCCTGCACAACTGTTTCATACAAAAGTGACAAGCCGAGCGTGCCGCCAGCCAATCAGAGGCGAGATCTAACCGCGGGAGATCTGAATTTCGCGGGATCGAGTTTGGCGCTAAAAAGACTCTTCTTCTGTTGTATGGTGAGTGCTGCTGTGCGCTGTACGGACAGTAGGCTTGGATTGGTTCCGATTCAGAGGCAGACTCGCTAATCTGGATCCGAACTCACAGAACCCTGAGAACATTTGTTCCCCTTTTTACTGCTGGATTATTAAATGTGTTTGTTTATTTAGGCAGCCGCTTTTATTGACTGGTAAGGGAACTTTTCTTTAAACTATTCTGCAGAACAAAGGATCATAACATTGAGTGCAATCTAAATATCCAAATAATATAAAAAAAATCACGTTTATTCTGCATGTTTACGTTTCATATTGATCACTCTGTAGGTTAATTGCATTGTTGTTCAGCATTTCATTTCTGTGCTCGGCTCACGACAAGCTTCTCCCTCCGCTGCACCAATCCGGTTAAATTTAGTTTACTCAGGAAAATGATGCGGATGCCGAGAGGCGTCTCTCCAGCACCGGCCCGGCCGGCCGTGGGGCTCTCCTGCGCCCAGCAGAAGATGAAGGTTATGTCCGGCGGCGGAGGGAAGACCGAGCTGTTCTGCAGCGGACTGTCCAGCCCGCCGATGAGCTCGGTACCGGTCGGATACTTCACCCAGATCGGCAACACGACAGCGGCCGAACAAAGAGCCAACAGTCTGTACTCGACCCCCCACGGACCGGACGCGAAGCCCATCAGATCATCCTCCGGGCGCCTGCCGGTACGCACTCGCACTTTCTCCGCGAACACAATGTTTTACTTACAGTTTGATAAGTGCTGCTGTGGGAGGAATAATTCTTAATTTGCATTGGCATCCATGTTTTAAGCTGGGCGCCCTGTTCTGACGCGATAAGCCACAGAGGGGCCTCTATGCTGCTGCGCTGCTGCTGTGCATGAATGTTTGCTCTCTTTCCTGTAAAGATCGGGGACATCTTTCTACCAGTAACCCAGCTGGAGCTGGAGGAGACCAGACGCCTTGCTTGTATTGATGCTTTGGATGAGAAAGAGGAAAGGGGGGGCGGGGGGTTGTTGGTAGGATTTGGGGCCCCTTTTCTTGTGGAAAAAGTAGGATGAGGGCCCCCTCTGTGATGCGCAGACAGTGCAGAGGGGGGTGTCGGAACCCAAAACAGTTTGTGAACACTTGATTTTGGTGATTCTGCCCAGAGACAGCTGCTCCATCTGCTCCAGTCATTAGCCTCCACACAACCTGTAGAACCTGTTCATGCAACTGAAGCTGGTGGAGGTCATAACTGAACAACTGCTGTCCTGGAGGAAGCCATTTTTCTGTTTCCATACTGGGAAACGGCAGAAATGAGATTCCCATGGTATGATTACCTAGAGGTGATATATCACACATTTGCTGTATTTAAATGATCTAAAACAAAAATATCTAACATAATCTTTATTATTTAAAATAGAAAAGCATACCAAGCTACTTAATAGTGTTATCTAAATCAGATTTTTTGTTACTTAGATTCAAATAATAAACCTTTAAATTTAGTAGTGTTGGTAGAGGTGGGCATTGTTTATCAGAATTTTGTTTTATTACATTAAATTTCAGTTATTGATAACAGGAAAAAAAAACCTGACAGCATGACTGGAAATGTTATTTTTAAAATTTTCTCTCATAGCGCCGTGTCTGTTGATGCTCCATGGAGCATTCATAGATATCAGTAAATTCAAAAATATGATTAAATGCAGTTCCTGTGTGCAGGTTAGTGATATAAATCACACTTTTTGAAGCAAGTTGTGTCTTGAAGAAGCCCATTTCAAACAGAAATATTTTTCAGGAGTAATATTTCTATTTGGGCAGCCATGAATGCCGTGTCAGGCAAACACAGACATGCAGTTACCAAAAAATAAGTAGTAAATAACTTTGTTTATTACAACACTACCACAAAAAGTTCATGTCACCTTCCCTCAAGTAATAGGTTTTAATAATTTTGGTGCAAAGGTGTAATTAGTCCTTTTGTTGTTCAATGTTTTATAGAGTAACATTTGACGTAGAATGAGTTGATATTCTCTGGTTGATTATGTAGGGTGTCTGTTAACGTAGAGCCTGATGTTGTCTGCTGACGAAGCTTTCCTCTTCTTTCCAACTATTCTGTTTAAATCAGGGTTACCTCAAACAGTTCTTCCTCTCTGATTGTTTCTTATGACGGGGAAAAAAGTTCCAAAGAGCCACATTTGTCTTTCTTGTAACTGAGGAAAACGTGTTGTATTCATTTTTCAGACAGCTTATCAGCAGTGTGCAGCAAAAGGTAGGGGAAGGAGGAGCGATAAACTGGTGTTCTCTAGGCTGTCATTAAAAGTACAAATCATTTACCCTTACCTGAACTATTATCTATTGATCAGCAACAGGTGGGGGAGGGGACAGTGCATCACTCTACAGTGGAACTTTTATGCCTTGATATAGCTGTCCCATCCCTAATCTGCACATAAAAGCAGTGTGTTAACACATTGAAGGAATATAGGAAAAATATTGATGATAATTATTATAAGATCTGCTTTTGACTGTAAGATTTCGGGCTCCACCAGGGTTAGGGGTTAAAGTTTGGGCAGGCTCTTTAAATCTCATTTAACCCCCCTGCCTCCTCTAATATTCCCTACAAGAGGATTATAAGGATAGTGGGAGACAAACTACCACCTGGCTCATCGTATGCCTGCGTTCCTAGATTTGTGCATCACGGTGCAGAAATTTTACGCCTCCTTCTCTAATCCGATATTAGAACCAGGTCATGTGACAGATATTTTAATCTAAACCAACCCTGGATGTGACGTGTGGACACACAATAATCCACACGCAGCAACTGGGAGACACGGATCTAATGTCTGCACACATTATGTTCCTGAAGTGTTATATGGACTAAGCTTTGTATCACAATATGTTGATGTATTTATTAACAGTAACAATAAAAAGTATTTTAATTTTTTAAAGTTAAAACTTAGAATAAAAGCATTATCAGCCTCTTCACAGCTATAAATTAGAAGTGCAGCTCTGAAGTTAAGCCATATTGCATTCAGTTATGTTTTAAAATGTTAATACAACAACAAAAAAACAAAAAGTTCAAACTACAAAGCTACAAAGCCCTGAATCATATGATCAGTTTATAGGGTTCACAAATATGATCGTATAGAGTTTAATGTTATTATTAAAATATGTCTAATTCTTCTCCTGGTTAAAGGATCTAAATATAGTTTTTTTGTTGTTGTTTAATGGTCTTCTGCACTCTTTAGTAAAGTGAGAAAACACTATTTGTCGAGGGAAAAGCACCTTGGCATGTAGCTCTGGGTGGGGCATGGACCGAAACATGTCTGACTTGTTCAAGGGGGTACGGCCTGACTAATCACCCTGCATGGTGCATTCCTTAAAATGGATGTTAAACGTATTCAAACATAAAACGCCTTAGTTAATTTAGAATATTTTTCAGTTGCAGATTACATATTTTATTGTTGTTCTCAAAGACAGTTTTGTGAGATCGCAGAGTCTCTGATGTTGCAGCTTTTATGGTTGTTGATGATTACAGGAAATGTTGCCTATTGGTGCACGGCTCACTTCCTTTAACTTAACAGAATAACCACTGCTTTTTAAGTTTCAGGGCAGGTGAACCGGATGCTAAAGCAAGGCAAACGTGTCTGCAAAGCAGTCCTGCTGCATGAAGCTGACATAAAGCTTGTTCTTAAGAGCGAGTCGGTTTTTAATCCTTCACCTGTAGCTGCAGAGACCTCAGGTTTGCTTATTAGTCATGTTGACTGGAGTAATTGTGAGCACGTGAGGTTAAACCGGGCGTGTTGACTGTTGATAATGTTGTGACATGCTGTGAATGTGTTACAGTGTTCGGTCCTTTCAGAGTTCAAGGGTGACCTACTGCAGAATTCAGAGTAGGGGGTTTGTTATGGGGACTTGCCTCCCTTGAGCCCCTGTGCTTAACCCCGTACTCAGAGTGATGCCTGGGTGTGACATTTACCTTCCCACTACCTGTATGCTTGCGCTCTTCCGATCATTTGCTTTGTTTTACCACACCCTGAGGCAAGCCCTGGCCCTGGAGCTTTCTGCTCTCTGTAGGGGGAGCTTTGCATTTCAAAGCAGCCTTCTCTCCCTCCCCCCATTAGCAACCCAAATGGGACGACTCATCCTTTACCTGTTAAGAGTAAGTTGACGATAAACAGCAGGATTAATTCCTCTTCCGCTATCCGGCATTTGAGGCTCCACACAGGTAGTAGATATTTCCAGGCTTACTGTAACTCGCCCTGAATTAGTTGGAATCTGAGTCCTGTGCAGCCTGACCAACTGGGTTTGTTGGTTTGAGGCCTTCACTTCACTAGATTAGCTTGGGAATTTCACAACAGCAGCAGGAACTCGGTGCTTGGGTGTTTCTAGAGTAAGGTTATAGCAAATACGTCAGAAGATATATCACTCAACGAGGCGATAACAGAGCCAATAAAACAAGTCAAACAAGTAAGTGCATTTTATTTATATAGCTACTTTCAAGATAAAGTGCCTCGTGGTAAAACAACAGAAAGGAGGCAAAGATAAATATGTCAAGTTATAAGTTAAAGTTGATAAAAAGAAAAATATACTGTAAAATTAGGCAAAGAAAGTGATTTTGAGAGGCTGCTACTGCAAAGGCTCTGTTGCTTTTAGCCTTCATTTAGGAATAGAAAACTGGCTCTGATCAATGTAAGTTTGGATCCTAGTGGTGATATCGGGCCAGAGAACATTGGAAATGTATGAAGGATCATCATGCTGTGGTTTAAAAGTCCAAACCAGAACTAAAGGCACATTTAAAGTGGCTTTCCTGTAAGTCCACATGCAGTATTTTCTGTGAGGTACGATAACCAATACCTCGGTTCTGAGCGGTACGCCACGGGTTGGTGTGGTTCGGTACACCTGTTGGTCTGGTTCCAGTGTAGAAACAGCCTATAGAACTGACCTGTACCGCACCGTTCCAGGACCCGCTTCAGCTGTAGGTCCAAAGGACAATGGTACAGTACGGCTAGGGTGGAGCTGCTGGTGCGTCATCCACTTTTTTTTAAAGTGGATGTCCCTCAGGCTTGGTGCAAGCATGAGGTAAGTAAGCAGTATGTTACATTTGTCGTCACACGAGTGAGATGCTATGGTAGCCATTTGGGCGGTAGAAACACTCCCCTGAATCCGCTGGTGGACCAAACCACACCGACCCATACCGGTCCATATCGACCCATACCGACCCATACCGACCCATACCGGCCCATACCGGCCCATACCGACCCATACCGGCCCATACCGGTCCATACCGACCCATACCGGCCCATACCGGCCTGCTCATTGGAAACGAGGCATGAGGGACTGACCTAACACATTTCCCCCTCATGAAATGTAAAGTGTGTCATAGGGACGAGTCACTAGAAAAATCCCTCATGCAAAAAAGGAGGCTCTAATTTCCCCACCCTTACACACACTCACACACACACACACACACACACACACACACACGCACACTCTCACAGCTGCAGTGTGAAACCGTTGGTCCCTTTCCTACAACCCGTCAGCATGTCTGTCTTTGACTGGAACTGTTGCATTTTTTAAAAACTTGGTGTGGTTGGATTCACACAGAGAGTAACAAGCAGGTTGAGCAGGAGGAAACTAGGAATAGTATCAAACTTACATCAATCTTACATAAAGGTTTTGCTGGTTGCTGCCCTGTTGGGGTTGTTTAGTTTAGTTCTGGCTGGCTGTGTGATTTAGGGATTTGAGGTCACCCTTCAGCGGCGCCTCGGCTGGCCGCCCCACTCCAGATGTCGCCAGGCGACAGGTGGACACGTCAAGGAGCGCGTTCGGACAACGGCGCGTTCTGTTGTCTCATCTCTCACATGAGCACAGCTGCCCACACGTGGTTGAGGACTCACATTCTGTCACATATGAAAAAAGATGTTCTAGTACCGAAATCAGTCACCTGGTGTGTATTGTGGTGACAAAGAGATCTTTGTTGTTGGTAGTTAGGTGGGAGAGTAAACAGTTAGGTGAGGACCCAGACAGATGGAGTAGATTAACTGTTGGTTTCAGGGACTGAGCTGAAATCCCACACCTCACTGGTCCTGTCACTACTGTTTTCTGTGAGGCTGCACAGTGTGACTGGGCCAATGATTACTGATTGACGCACTTCCACATCCACAGTGAAGGTTTATTGGTCTCCTTTATTCTCATTTTAAGGCTGTTGTCGATTTGCACAACAGAAGAATCTTTCAGGAGAGACTCTGTGCCCTTCCACTTTTGTTGTGAGTGGCTCAGAAGTAATACTCCAATAAAGCTGTTTAGTCGAGGTTAAGATTACAAAGTAGAGATGCACCAGGTGATCAGTCAGCGATCCGATTCAAACCGTTTGACTCTGATTAGTGACCAGCGGGTTGAATACAGGAACAGCTGGAAAACATTCAATTTTGATACTTTTACTGAAAATTTCATTACAGGTTTTTCCTACCACTCAACACAAACTCTAGCATCTCAGTCACTAAACTCACAGAGTCTGTGTTGCCAGTAAGGGCAGTTAAAGTTTATCCAATTTGGCAAATTTAGTAGCATGAATTAGGGCTGCACAATATAATGCAATATCACATTGCAACAAACTGGAGTGCAGTAACTGTTGGTTAATTTATTCCAAATGTTATAAACCTGCATTTAATATTTGTCCATCCAAAATGTTTATAACTGTATTTCAGTTGTTCATAACAACAAATATGCCTTAATATGCATTAATACACTGTCTTAACAGTACCACAGAAATAATATATCCAGTCTTCATTATCAGCTTTGCAAACACCAGCCAATAACGTTCAAGTAACATTGTACCAAAGCATGTCAGCTTCCCAAACTGCCTTTCTTTTGAATATTTTAGAGGCAAATTTTCCACATACTTTTATTTTGGAGCCTTTTTATTCACAACGGCTTTACATAGGAAAAAAAAACACAAATTATAAAGGAAAAAAATGAAGGAACTGAAGAAGGAAAAGTACGATCATAAAAAAAACAACAGATGAGATTTATTTGAAAGATGGAAGACAAATTTGTGATGATGGCGAGCTGGTGATGCTTGAAGCAGAGCAATGTAACAAATAGTAGAAAAGGACCAAAAAATAAAAATAAGTTATTAAAACTGAAGTTAGCTTAAACTTAAATTTAACTTATATAAAATTTTAAAAATATAAACATAGTAAGTATTTTTTTAATTGCTGTTAAAGAGCAGTGAGACTATAAATATAATTAAATGTTGGTAAGGCTAAACTGGGAATAAAAAATGTTAATATTTGACATTCATTTCACACAGACTTTGTGGTCGAGGGAACATTAAAGAGCCTAGGGAGTATGAATGAGGTTTAAAAGTCAGCTAGCTGAGCAACAATTATAGTCTTTAGTGCTGATTTGGAAAAGAAAATCTGAATCTGAAGAAATGTTTGATGGGTGCACATCTACTCCAAAGAAACGTGTGATTCTGATTGAAACTAAATGCTTTGGCATGTTTGTGCATCCTGTGTGTGAGCAGAGGGTTTGTGCAGCGTCAGGCTGAGGGACGGGGCTCGGCGAGAGTCTGGGAGGTCAGTGAGGGATTCCAGAGACCTGCTGGCACTTAGGAGGAGCTGGGTCAAGAAGCAGTCACCCCTCCCCAAAGCTTTCTGACCTCCACACAATGGGCCCCACTTCATGCTTGGGAACGTGTGAGGGGAGCACTTTGTTGGTGTTCCTGAGGGCTGTTGGCACATTTACGACTCGTAACAAAACCCTATTTAGTCCCTTTTCTTTGCATTTGTTTCATGGTCTAGATCAGGAGTGGCCAAGTCCAGTCCTCGAGAGCCACCATCCTGCAAGTTTTAGAAGTATCCTTACTCCAACAGACCGGGAAAAGCTCTACAGAGGCCTGATAACGAGCCAGTCATTTGATTCAGGTGTGTTGAAGCAGGGATGCATCTGAAACTTGCAGGATGGTGGCTCTCGAGGACTGGACTTGGCCACCCCTGGTCTAGATCTACTCATTACATTGTAATAACCCAAATAGACGTATTTAAACGTTTAGGACGGGGCATTTTTGTCCGGAGACGACTTTTCCAGAGTTTTGTTCTTTTAAATTTTATTTTCTAACGTGCACAAAATCTTTTCTGTGCAGGCGAAAAGGAAGCTGGACCTGGAGGACCCTCTTTACCTGCCAGAGTTTCGCACGCCTAAAGGGAAATGCAGCGTCGCAGCAGGACTACCAAGCCCACGAAGTGAGTCAGTCTCATGGAGCAAATCAGGACAGAGCGCTGCTTACATCAGCAGTAGGTTCATCTAGACTTGTTCAGTTCATTGGACCATTTTTTGTATAATTTTTGGATTGAATAATGTCTTATTCTTCTTACTGGCTTGTGTTTTAAGCAGATCAAAGCGGGAAAGTTTCACTCGCATGCAGAATTAATCACTAACCAAACTTCCTGTCTGTGTGCAAACCAGACTGCAGAATGAGCCTCATGTAGCACCTTATTGCTCCATATTGACTAAATCAGCAATCAGTTAAATTGAAAATGAACTGATAATCACATGATGGACAAGTTTGAAGTTAGGAGAAGTTTGAATGATCTGGTGAAAATGTCATATTTGGTTTCCTAAATGGTAATGATTTTATATGAATTCCTTAAGCTCCAAAGTCTCCAGGCGAGCGGACGCGGTACGACACTTCGTTGGGCCTGCTGACCAAGAAGTTTGTGGGACTGATCGCAGAATCTGCTGATGGAGTTCTGGACCTTAACTGGGCCACTGAGGTTCTGGAGGTCCAGAAGCGGCGGATCTATGACATCACCAACGTCCTGGAAGGCGTGCAGCTCATCCGAAAGAAGTCCAAAAACAACATCCAGTGGCTGTGAGTGTGAATGCAGAGCTGAAAAGTACACTGCAGCTAAAATGTGTGTTTTTTTTGTAGTTGTGGAAATGTGTCATTAACATCCAGTCGTCCAAAAGTCTTCAGGCAACTTGAACTTTTCAACATTTTGTCACATCACAATTTTGTGACGTGACAAAAGTTTGTGGCTGCAATGGGGGAAAACTACTTTACTTACTTATTCTGTAAAATAAGTGAAACCTAAATGCATGTCGACATTAACTGGCCTGATGTTACTGTAAGTGATGTTGCACCATTGATTCTTGCACAAGTGGAACTTCAGGCTGGCTCAGAGATTTTCTGTTGAAACCAAAGTTTCTGTTTCTCATTGTGAAACATCAACTAAAATGGATGCCAGGAAAAATAATTTACAGTACCAGCAGTTTTACATGAGAGCAGAACAAAAACTTCAGCTGAATTCAAGCTGTTTTTAGAAGTAATGTAATTTAATCACAGTAAGTAAACTTTCTTTACATGTCACCTTTTTGCATGTCAGAAACCACAAAGTGCTTTACGAAACATAAGAAGCACAAAAAAACAAAAGAAGGGATAAAACACTTTGATCCTGTTTGACTTTTCAGTCTGTTAGGATGTGTTAAAGTAGACCAGCCTGTTTATGTTCCTGTTTTTTACGTGTGTGTTTTTCAGGATGGGGAACGTTTTTGAAGGCGGCGCTGCTGGAGGAGAAAAGGCCTTTGCTCTGAGGAGAGAGCTGGGGGATCTGGAGAGAGCGGAGCGGTCTCTGGATGACCTGATTCAGTCCAGCACCACTCAGCTCAAACAGCTCACAGAGTTCAAAGACAGCCAGAGATATCCTTTCCACAAAGCTCCATCATGTTTATCATATGTGTCCAGTCACATGCACACACTCACCTTTTATTGCTGCTGTTGCCCTTGACGCACCGCTGCACTCTGGGATACGTGACGTACCAGGACATCCGCTCCATCGGCAGCCTCCGAGACCAGACGGTGATCGCAGTCAAAGCTCCGGCTGAGACCAAGCTGGAGGTGCCAGACACTGCCGGGGTGAGACCGAATATGAGAGTCTAACCACCTCCGTCCTGCGTGTGCACGTTGGTGTAAATGTAACATGTTGATTGTTGTTTCCTTTGTCTCCGTGCAGCAGGGCTCTTTACAGATCTATTTAAAGAGCAGGAATGGGCCTATAGAGGTGTACCTGTGTCCTGAGGAAGGGCTTGAAGATGCCAGCCCTGTTAAGAGCGCAGTCACCCCTAAGAAGGAAGACCTGAAGAAACCGGTGACGACCACTGGAACGCAGCAGAGCCAGGCTGTCAAAGACGAGCCTGTTGAAGGTGGGTCAGGGTGCTGGCATCATTTCTGCTCCTCTTGAACTTTGATAATGACGTAATGACCATTTTCAGACAAAATATTAACATAATTCTGGCTCATTCAGACAGATGTAGACAGCTTTATGTGTCACTATTCACATCTTTCAAACATCAAAACAAATGTATGGGCCTGATTCTCTTTGTAACGTTTTGATTTGCCAGCATTTTTAAACATGAAAATGATTTACTCTGCCAGAAAATGTGGTCACTCTTCTGTCTGTCATTCAAAGCATCCAGACCAACTCAGACGTGATTAATCAGACAGAAACTCAACCTTCTCAGTCTTCAGACTTAAACCCTGCAGAAAACTGGATGACAGAAAAAGGGTCTAGAATTCTGGACAATCCAGAGAGATTATGCTAAGATTGGTTCTGTCGGAATAATCAATTAGTTAATTAATTAATGGCATGATAAATTGAAATGAGCTCAAAAATGTCCAGTCTGATGGTTAATATTGTTTGTTGAAAGGTAATTTTGTTTGCAGAGACTTCAAAATCCATTTTATGATTTCAGCTGTGTGTGATTAGTTTTATATATTTGTATTTATTTCCTTTTTATGTATTGTTGTTGGTTGTTGTGTTTTTATTTTGAATATTTAAAATGTCTTCTAGTTCCAGTGTGGAGTGCTCTATGCTGTTATTATTATTATTATTATTATTATTATTATTATTATTATTATTATTATTATTATTATTATTATTATTAGTTTAAAATGGTTTCAAAATGACATTATTGTTTATCTCAATAATTTCTGGGACAATTTATTGTCCGGTAAACTTTATTGTGACAGGCCCAGCAATGGTCCCAACCTTCAGATGCTATAGAACCAAAGTAGGAACTGTTTGGTTCTGTTACCAAAATGTGTCAACTGGCAACAGTCATTTCCCCAAATGTCTTTAAATCAAAGGGTGGATGTTTATTTTTTCCCCAGTATAAAATTTTGCTAGTAGAGTAAAATGAGGATTTATTTTAATTTTTTTTTTTACCAGTGCATTCTGAATCTGTAGTTGTATTTCCGTTATTATGCAAAACTTTGTCAATATTTTAATGTCGAACACAAAAAATTTTGCAATTGGCATGTTTTCATTATAAAAGAAATGCAACTAAAATCACATGTGAATAAGTTTGTTCACCCAATACGTCATTAAAAAAGCTACGCCATCATTCTCCAACTACTTCCTGTCGTCGTTTTCATGGTTTGCCCCAATGGCAGCGTCCGGTTGGTGATCATGTGACTTGTGGTGCATTTCTGTCGCAGTTTTGTGAAGTTAAATCAATTTTGACACGGCCCAAAAACCCCCACCTCATTCTAGAAGCAGAACTTTTTTTTTTTTTATGTGTTTTTCCATTAAGCAAATTTATTGTCAAATGTCGAATTGCTCCATTATATGGTCATTGGAAACGTAGCTTGTGACATCTGCAGCTGCCATAGTTTCATATAGAAATCAGGGTTTATCACTTATTTCATCTGCAGGTTTTCAGTAAAGTTCCTTTGTTCTGAGACTAATCACGTTTGCTTCCTGCGTTTTATCTCCGTTTTCCTCGCAGTGAGCATATCCACTTCATCTCCAGCTTCAGCTCCCTCCTCAGCCGCTGCCTCTGCTCCCTCTCTTCTCGACGTGGAGGGGCTGCTGGGTTTGCCTCCCAGTCTGCTCCAGATCACAGAGGACCAGCTGCCCGGACCCTCCTTCACCACAGACCCCAGCACTCCCTTCGTCAGCTTCTCTCCACCTTTAGACCAGAGCGACTACCTCTGGAGCCTGGAGGACAGCGAAGGGGTGTCAGATTTCTTCGACACCTACGATCTTGGAGATTTACTGAAGAGCTGATTTAATGATTTAAAAAAAAAAATGTGTGAAATATTTAAAGGAATGCCAGATTGGGGAAAATTATATTACACTATGGAGCCATTGCTTGTTTTTATGTCTTTAGAGCCATTGTTGGTTTTACAGTCAAAACCATTTGGACTAATTGTGGCGTGACTGAGCGGGGATGAAGTCAGAGTTGTAAAATACAGGGATGTCTGTGGGTTTGTAGGAACATTTCCAGGTTGTGCTGAGGAGATTAGAAACTATCAGATCAAAAGAGGAGCAGCTTTTGGTGCATACCATTTCATGTGGAGAAAATGTGATGCATGTTCATTGTGACCAACTCAGGGTTTTCTTTTTCTCCAAAGCCTACAAGGATTTGACCTGTAGGGGGCAGTCTTGTGTTATGTCAGCTTTAAATCTGGTTCAGCTTTGCAGGATTTAATCACTGGATAAAAGTAAGCTGTAGCTGCACGGGGTTCTGATTCAGGTGTTTTAAAAAAAAAAAAAAAAAACTTTTCACCTGTATCACAAAAAGCTGTGATGAAGTCCAGCCTCTGTCTCAGTTCTTATAAAGATGTCTGTGAAATTTGTGCAGAGACATTGGACCCACTGTATCTGATTTTAAAGGTGCTCATGTTGTTTCTGTCCCATCAGCTTCACTTTTCCCTGTTTGACATTTAGTATTGGGTTCTGAATTTGTCCGGCGCCAAACGGTGTCTACTGTTTGATGATGGAAATGATGGGCCCTGCTGAGAAGCAATCACTGACTCTCTGGTTTGGCAGCTTTGATTCTAATCTGGTACCTTCCCTGTTAATCTGACTCTGACTGCAGATGTTATAAAATATTTCTGTATTTAGTAGTTAAAGACCATTATTGTATTTCCAAGGAAATAATCTGAAATCAATTAAAAATAGCACCTGTGTTACAGGTGAGGAGGGATTGGGGGATCATTATTATTATTATTATGATTATTATTATTATTGTAAGTGTTCTAGAGATTTGAATATTTGATTTTTTTGCTGAAGTTTGTTATTTTTTGGCTTTCCCTCTATACTGCAGAGATAAGCTACCTGTCCTGTCCTAACAAAACTTGAAAATTGTGCTTGTGTGTTTGGCAGATTGGTAAATGGGTGTCATGGTGTGTTTGCGTGTGAGTTTTTAGTAAATAGAATAGAGGATATAATTTGAAGATTTGTAGAATTCATTTTTTCCCAATGAGCATTATTTTTTTTATTTTTTTTTATTTTTTGTATTTGTACATAAATCTACTTGTATTTATACTATGTTTTCAGGATTTTTTTGACTGTTTTATAAGACATGCAGCACTTATTTTTTTTTATATTGTGTGTTCTGTTTTGGAGTTGTTGAATAAATACTTTGTTTACAGCTGAGTGAGTTTATTTCAACAAAATTGCCTTTAAAACACCTTAAAATTAGGTTATCTTGTGTTTTAAAATTAGAGGTTCATCCCAATAAATTTAAAAATAAATTTATTTCAACTGATTTTTTGGGAAAGCTGAGTTCAGCTTTTCTATCCCCGCCCTAGACTGATAGACAGTAACACCTTTAGAATTGAAATACTATTAAAACCAAATATTTCTAACAACATAAAGTTGGCTGTAAGATCTCAAAAAGTTATACTGTGATATAAGGAATTTAGAAAACAGATGAGATACAGTCTGGGAAAGTGTTGAGGATTTCATTTGACCTCCATTAGATCTCACCCAATGATGGAATGATGTGTTTTCACCACTTAATCGTTGTATTTATTTAGATTTAAAACACTTGACTTTGAAATTTTATCTCATTAAATTGATTTAAATCGAAAGATGTAACTTAACATGATTATCAACTTGTTGATTTTTCAAAAAAAAATAAAAAATCTAACAAACTACTTAAAAATCAGATAAAGCAGCATATGTGCCTTATGCCATGTGGACAAAAATCTGATGTATCTGAATGAAACGCAGTGTTTACTGTGACCAGAAAAGGAAATATTTCCATTTTGCAGATAGTGGCGCTGTTTTGCCAGTAGAGGGCAGTATTGTAGTGTAGTTACAGGATTCAGCTGTCCATCCACTGTCTCCTATTGGCTGCTCCTGTCAGAGCTCATCTGAAGCTGTGATCAGTTCCTTAAGCTTCAGTCTCTCTCACAAACTAAATGTTCATGTTTGTTTGAAAAATTATTAACTTTATCTTTATCAATAATTGCAAATAACCAGAAAGAACTTTAACCAGAAAGTACAGATTCTCAGCTTATGTTATCAAAGTCTAATCAGCTGTCATGTTGCCAAAATGTTTGTATCCAGTGAGTTTGATAGAATTACTTTTCAAAACATAAAGAAGGATCCAGAAGTATTTTTGGTGTTGAAACGGTGAGACTTTGGCCACTGATGATGCTGACCTAATGAAAAGTGACATGTCCAACTGAGACACAATAACCTGACAAGAAGGGCGACAATGAAGCAGAATGCTTTATAAACACACCCAGACATGTTGACATCATTGCCTCTGAGCTGGTTGCTTTGGAAACAAGAACTGAAAAGGAACCTAACAATAGGGGGTCAGAGGTCAGCGGGCTATAACGCAAGAGTGCAAAGGCATCATGGGAGAAAATACATTTGCAAGAGAATAGGTCACCACTTTGGAGATCTGAATGTGTACGTTTCTTTCCTGTGTTCCTAAAATGTTGAAGCAATTTTAGATGTCAAAATGTAGTGCCTTCCAACATAATTTATATTTTTTCATATTTTGTCACATGAAGATAGTTAAATAGCTTTGTGTCCATTTGCATTAATCCCTGATACTTTGCAGAGTCACATTTTGTTCCAGAATATCAACACATCTCAAAACTCAACTTTTTTCAGTTCATCTTTTCAGAAAGGCAAAGGCTCAGTCAGATTTGATGAAGAATGTCTTTACACTACAATTCAGTTGGATTTACGTTTAGACTCTGACCGCTGTCCATTGGGTGAATCTCCATCCCAGCCTCAGTCCTCTCAGGAGTGTCCTGCATTTAGCTCATTTCATGCAGCCACCACCGTGTTTCACCATTGCAATGGTGGGTTCAGGGACATTTGCTGTGTTTTAGCCCAAAAAGTAAAACATTGGGCTGAATACAAAAGCATATCAAGCTTCTCAAATTTGAAAACCATGTATTGTATTTGATTTTCCGTCTCCTTACATTCAGTTAAAAGCACCCTGAAGTTTGTGAATATAATGAGACCTAATGCAAGCCCGTGTATTAATGTCTACTTGCTTTCACCACTGTTGTTTTGTTGCTTACTGTTGCAAGCTCAGCAACGTCGTTCAGTTCATCCTTGTGTGACGTCACACAGCCTGAGGTTTATGGGAGCTGGGAGTGTTTGGAGGAATAATAAACACCCTCAGACATTCAGCCATAGCAGTTCTCTCTGGTGTCTGCTCGTCTGACCCAAACCCAGGTGTCTGTTAAGTGTCTATTAACACATGCTGCCCTGGGCGGCTCCTGTGTTTAACAAGAAGCAGTGAACTGAGGCGTCAGGCGCTGCATACAGACAAAGCGTTGACGATGATGTTTATATGCTCCTCAAAGACCCGAGCAGCTCACTTCAGTTACGCCTCAGCCTGACACAAACGGCTGCAGCAGCTGGAAGCGAACGTACCTGAGGCTGGCTGAAATGTTGCCCTCACACACCTGGAAAACAGCAACACTTACGTGAGGATGCTGTTTTTGTCCACACACACAGTGTTCACCTGGATCCTGGACTTTCTCTTTAACAAACCCCAGAATGTCAAGTTGGGAAAGTACATTTCCTCCAGCCTCACTCTGAACACAGGGGTGTGTTCTTCACCCTGTCCTCTACTCTCTGTATGACTGCTCTCCTAACACAATCATAAAATCAGCTGACAACACAACCATTGTAGGACTAATTAAAGACAACAATGCCTATGGGGAGGAGGTTCAGCACCTGAAACATGGTGTGATAACAACAACCTGGACTTAAATACAAGATAATAGTTGACTTTAGGAGAATACAACTTTAATAAAACAAGTGGAAAGAGAGGAGAGGACAAGAAGAACCCCAACAGGTGACGGGGACGGCAGAGTGGGTGATTGGGACCACATGACCCCCTCAGAAACATTTACACAAACTTCAGCAGGAGGCCAAGTGGATCATAAATGACCCTTTGAACCTTTTTCCGTCCAGGAGAAGCTACAGACCCTCCAGGTTGTGTTTTTACCCACAACCAGTAAGGAGCAACAACAAGCGCTGGTCCTGAGCATTAACTGTGACTTTGTATTTGTATTTTCTGTGTACTTGTGTACTTTTGTACTTGTGTACTTTTGTGAGTGTCCTCAACAGTCTTTTCCTTCTTGTAATGTATCATGCTGCCATTAGAAGAGCCAAACTGTTATTTTATTTTTCTCTGGTTTGAATCAACATGATTCGAGCCAGAGAAATGACTCTGTGTTCCCCCTGAAAATAACACAAGTATTTCCAAAAGGCAGGGTTTTTTAATTAAAATGTGCACAAAAATGAGGTATTATTTACAGCTTTCTCAATAAACGTCTACTGTAAAAGTGCGTCATTAGAGCCATCAACCCATTCTAATAATTCCTGAGCAACTTTTTATTGTCTGTTTCAACAGGTATTTTGATGATTCACCTTTGGTGATAAGCTTGGAGGTTTTGCGTTTGGAAGGCCTTTTGCCATCACCCTCATCACTAACCTCTTGTGTCATGAGGGAGTTCCACAGGGCTCAGTTTTAGGCCCCTCCTCTTCACGCGACACCTGTTCCTACTTGGCAAATGTGGGATCCCTGTTCATTGTAAAGGAGTGTTAATCTAATAACAGGCTGCATTTATATGAATGACATTTTCCCAGAATGTTTCTCAGCTTAGCAGGTAACAAGTGGCTTAGTGGATGGGGAAAATTAGTTCTGATGAAATTCCCGGTTGTCACTGTGACGTGAAAATGTCTCTGTCGTGAAAGGTTTATGTGAATCACAAGACAAGTTTTCCCAGTTTCAAAAAGTTTTTGTTGTCATACCAGGTGAGGTAGCAGACAATATTTCTGTTTGCCGCTGTCTTGTCGACACGGGTGGAGTTTTATATTCAGGATGACACTGGACTATAGGGATGCTGCTCATTTATTTAGTGAGGAATAATGCATTTTAACCAGGCAGTAGAAGAATCTGTGAATCAGAACCCATGCTATGCTTAAAGCACCACCAAGTGTTTTTCTTTTTTGCAGCGAGCTGAAATACTCCAGCTGAACAATAAATCCTCTCTCCCCATTTTCCTCCTCCTTTCCCCCTGTTTTCAGTAATCTGTGCTGGGCGAGGGGGTGTGTTACGGTAAGCCTGGGCCCCTTTCCTTGACATTGGTTGTAAATTGATAACAGGACTTGTAGAGTTGAGTCAACAACCAAAACAATCTGGGCTGGAGAGTGGAACCCAGCGCTGCTGCCCCGGGCTGCTGGGAAGCATGCAGCACGGAAATCCTGCCCACTGCAACCGTTCCTCACTGGAAGATGTTTGTGTTGTAGAGAAACAGAAAAGCTGAGACAAATGCCTAACACTGCAAAGATATTGGTGATTTATTAGCTGGAAATGGAAGGAAAGCGTAAAGTCACTGTAAGCAGTGTTAGCGGAGAGTTTGTTGACATGGGAAATGACCATGTATGTGAAGCATGGGGTGTTAAGAAAAGAAAAGGGTGGAGACAAGTGGGGAAAACATTAAATGAGTCACTTCAGTTTATGAACGCAGCCAGCGCAGCTTGTTTTCTACTCTTTTATTCTCTCACTCCACCTTTTCTTCACGTGTAGTTCACCTTCCCAGCGCTAAGCTCTTCTTGTCCCTGAAAGAATAAAATATAAATTTCTCAACAGACTGTCACTTTCTTCCATTGCCTCTAAATCCATGGGTTTACTTCATTCACAGCCTGAGCAGACCAATTTGCACAACTTTACAACGAGCTCCAGGCTGAAAAGCTGGCAAACACACAAAGACATAGCTTCTTCACATGGGGCCACCACGGCGATGAAGGAGCGTTTTGTTGGGGCACTACAAGCCTCTGCATGTCTGCATGCATAAATGGAAATGTCGACACAAATATTTAGCACTCACATCACAGCGCTGATAAAAGCATCAGTGCAAAGTGCTTGGATCTAACCCGTCCATTTGTCTTTCTCTTCTCCCGAATGAATATTCAAACACATGCACAGCGAACAAATGAGGAGTTCAAAGTGGGTCACCAGATCTACGTACGCTGCTGTTTGCTACATGGCCTCACTTCCATAACCGAGTGAGCTTTTGCATAATGATTAATAGGTTAAAGAGGAAGTTTTACAGCTTTCACTTTGTAGACTTTACTCTATTTGCTCAAACGAGACAGCTGGGGGAATATGAGGCGGCTGCTTGTTTGCACTCAGACGGATGTTTAGCACTTCCAGAGAAAAGTGTTTGAAAAGCTTCTGGACACTTTCAGTTTTATATTTAATGCATGTTTGTTTGTGCAAAGTCACAGGGAATAAAATACTGGACATTTCTATGAGTTTGAGTTATTTAGTAAACAAAAAGCAAATAATTTGTGTTTATTAACAGCAGATCCACTGAAAGGCCACATAGTTGAGCCACAAGATAAGAGGCTTACAAAAGTATTCATATCTCATGACTTTTTCCTCAGTTTTGCTCATGAACTGCAGTCTGGCTCCGTAGAGCATGTGACTAACGGCTGTCCTGTCAACAGATTCTCTCACCTGAGCGACTGATCTCGTCAGCTCCTCCAGAGTAACAGCTCAGGTACTTCTCTGATGTCGTCTGAAAGTAACTGGTTGGGTTTTACTTTGGGCTTTCAGAGTAAAGGTGCTGTATGGCACCCCACACTTTTTCAGATTGCTATTCATCAAAAAAAAAAAAAATCGTGTATATTTTTACTTCAGCTTCACAATATTTTTTTATAAACCCAACACTACATTGATGTTTGTGGTTGTGGTGTAGCTAAATGCGATCTGGGGTATAAATATGGGTGCAAGTTTCTCTTGCATTTATTGAGTAGCAAATCAAATAAAACCTTTATTTCACAAAGTAAAGTTTTTTCTTTTTTTACGTAGATGAACACAGAGAAAACAAGAATATTATTCCCCACAGCTGGAACTGTTTCTCTGTATATCTTGTAGCAGATTTCGCGGCTGGCGACAGAAAAATAATGCAGCTTCCTCTTATCATCTCTACTTTAAAGTATATGATATCACTGCTCACCCTGAGGCAACGTTCACTGATACACCTCCTTTCTTTGAGCTGACAGGGTTGACAATGTCAGGCATGCTGGACTTGAATCACATATTCTTGCAGGGGTTTTTTTTCAACCTCTCTCCCTTTTTTTTCTTCTCTGGTTGTTTTCTGAATATTTCAGGAAATGTCAGTGCAGGGGCTGCAGTGGAGGGAGGGACTTCAGCAACTCCGCTTCAATGAAAAGCTTCTCTTTTGTGAAGCATGAATAAGGTACTTTAGAGTCTTAGCCAAGATAAGAAGCATGTCCAAAACTCTACATGCAAACCTCCATACGGCCAGGTTTTTGCAACAAATTTGCGTTTCATGCAGCTTAAATTAAAACAGAAACTCAGTGTTGATGAACAATGTTTATTCTCCGAGTTTTTAATTCCTTCACTTTATTCATTCAAATTCCTGCAGCTCACATCGTGAGAGACGCTTCTGCTTATCCATGGCGACCGTTCTTGAAGCTCTGAGGAGTTTGCATAGAAATGAGAGGTTCTTAATGAAAGGGACAACCTTGCTTGTTCCACTGCGCCAGAAAGTTTCCCCACGTGATTCCCCAGAGATCCCTCCCTCCCTCCCGGAACGCGCAGAAGGATCTCAAGGCGCACACATCTGCTGAGTGGAGCGAACGTCCAGTCCGACCTCAGCTCTGCCTTTAGGTGACTTTCCTGTGCGAAACCGGTTCTTTGAAGGACGACACATTTTTCGAGCTTGTCTGTTTGAACGCAAGCGAAGCAAACAGACTCCACGTCTTCTTCAAATGGGAATTACATGCGCGCGTAAAACTTTGGCACACTATTTCGCTCGGTGAATTTCGGAGCCCCTTTCTTTCTAGAATCATGCCGGAGCGAATAAGTATTTCGGATTTTGTCGAGCTGACAAACGAGGATTTGTCTTCGCCCGGAACTTCCAGCTTCCAGTCCAAGATGAGCGACTGCAAGAACACCGTGTCAGCCGTGGAAGAGGTAGGAACAATGGTGCGGTGGGAGGCGGTTCACCTCCGTGTTGTCTGTTTACCTGCTCGGCTTTCTTAGCGGTGCCGCTGCAGGTAATGGGCCGAACACACTCACCTGTGGACGGATTTCTGAAACGCCTTCAACATTCATACCCACTTCAAATTTCTGATCGGTTTCATCTTCCATAAACGGGTCTAAAAACAGCTAATAAGTTAGTGATCCATTCCAGAGGTAAAGCAGTGGCGTCACCAGGAGGGGGGCATTAGGGCATTTTAAATTTGCTGCTCCTCTTCGTCAGGTAGTCTTAAATGCATCATATTTTTATTTGTATGAATTTAAGAGAAAACAAATTTGAATAGAGAGGGACTTTTCTAAACTTGTTTTTTTAATGTTTGTGTCATTTTAAGTAATAATGCCACTTAGAGATATTCCTCTATAAGTTTTTAAGGCCGATACCGATTACTTTGACATGAGTATATATCCGATCTCTGATATATGTTGTTGATTTTTTTGTCTTTTTGGATGAATTTTGAAGCCAATATTGCTTTTTCTTCCTCAGGTTGGATTATAAAAATAACACAATTATAATAGGATAAATAAAAATAAATCAATGTTTGATTAAAATAAGTGACAGTAAATAAAAAATGATAAACACAGAATATAGAAAATATAACTAAATTAAATGTCGCCACAAATTAAATAAATACTGAATGTGGAAAAAAATTATCGAAAAAGAAAATTAATAAAAAAGAAAAATAATGAATGCATTTGAAGCCTTTACCTTTTTACTCTTTCATTTTTAAATCCATCCCAGTCATTTGCTGCTGTCTGAATCACCTATATATATATATATATATATATATATATATATATATATATATATATATATATATAGTTTTTCCTAATTATTATTGTAAATTTTAAACAAACAAAGTAAAACAGAATGTTAGAATGAATTGCTCCACAGTCAAAGTCAACCACATCTTAATTTAACCTCTTCTGTTAGTTTACAGAGAAATGTTATAACAACACAACAGAACAAGTTTAAAACATTTTACTGTTGGGGTAGAGGCTGCTGGGTGCTGAGACCTGCCAGTCAGAACTTATTTGGAAATAACTCCATTCTTTATAGATCTGATCCTTCCATCCCTCCATTGTCTACATGTTTCTCCTGGGAGAGTCTGGAGGTGGGGGGTGGTGCTTGTCACCAGCAGTTGGAGGGTGAGAGGTGGGAGATATCTCCAACAGGCCGCAAGTCCATCACAGGGCAACATCCGGCAGACAGACACTCATACCCCAGGGCAATTACTGGGAGCAATTCACAGGAATGTTTTTGGACAGAGGCAAACAACTGGAGGACCCAGAGAGAACCTGCACATACATGGGGAGAACACGCAAGGTCCATGCAGAAAGACCCAGGCAGGAATTTGAACCCAGGACCTTCTATGCTGCAAGGCAGCCATGCTGCTGTGCAGCATAGAAATGTCTTTTGCTAAGCAGAAGAACAACTGAAAGTAAAATGTAAGATTAATAAAAAAGCTCCCCAGATTTTATTGTAAAATATTGTTGTTTTTTTTAAACTTGCCAATAACATACATGACTCCATCATTTATTTGTACCTGCTAACATGCATCCTGCTTCTGCTGAGGATCTCTGCAGAAGAAGAGTCACACTCTGTCATGCTGTTTATCTTATAGTTTAACTTTGAAATATGAAGAAAAAACATGAAAATCAACATAAATTAGTTTTCTGTCACAAAAAAATAGTGTAATACACCTTTAGGCTCTATGGCATGAGTGGAAACGACACGGGTTCATGTGTTCTGTCATCAAGACATGATATAGATGTTTGAGGGGTTGCATGAAAATCTGCTTACTGAATAATAATGCAGAAAACCATAAAACATGATACAATTAATAATAATTAGTCAGGCCACATTATCAGCTGCTTAGTAGACATGTTAATTTCCACTTTACTTTTTGTAGAAGGTTGAGGTTACTTTTGAGCACTTCTTTAATTTCCAAGTCAGTTCTTGTTTTTGTCGCTGTAAAGATTTCCAAACAGCTGAGTTTGTCTTTCTAGTAAGAAGGGAAAAGGTGGGGGAGCTTTCTTTCAGCCATCTGACTCAAATTATGCAGAAACATGTGGGGGAAGGGCAGTACCACATCTCAGACCAGTGTTTCCCCAACCCTGGCCCTGCAGGCTCACTGGCCTGCATGTTTTAGGTGTCTCCTTGCTTCAGCCCAAGTGATTTCAGTTGACAGGTGTTTGCTGAACTGCGTTCAGCTGAACGAGTCGTAATAAAGCAGGAAACACCTAAAGCATGCAGGGCTGTGTACCTTGAGGACCAGGGCTGGGAAACACTGCCTTGGACTACAATCAGAATATTTTACTGTTCTTCATTTACTGGATGAATCAAAAACTCTCACCGTTTTGTCCTTCTAAGCACTTTGATGCACTGTTTTAAGCTTAACAAATCTCAGACAAAGCTTTATGCTTTGATGACTAAATGAGGATAAACGTGTAAATCCTCAATTTATGTCAGATTTAAAACTGCTGTCTCTTACACAGAATATTTTTCCACTTTTCTGTGCCGAAAAGTTGTAAAAACTTTTTTATAAAATGGACAGATCAGACTCTAAAGATACAAATTTGGTTTAAAAAGTTGTACATTTTGGAAACCGTATGAAGGAAAATCTTATTTTCAAATGCTAACTTTTACAAACTTGGCTATTTTTTAATAACAGTAACCAGGCCATGCTGTTCTGCTTTGTTATTGCCTCTGCCTGTTTCCCACCGTTTTTCCAATCTTACATTGTTGAGGAAAAATGGGCTGAATGTTGGTTCTCTGTAGCATTCAGTGTGGACTGACTTGCATCATCAGGACAGTAAAAGTTACATAAACTAATGTTGCCTTTCAGGAATGAACTGGACGTCCTCGATCGAGCAGGAATCAGACAAACACTGGCCACATGTCACAAAAAAGTGTCACCAGTTGACAGAGTGTTGAGCCTGTGGTTTTAATCATGCACGGCTGTGTTTGTCCTAGTTGGGAAGCATGGTGGTGAAGGCCAGTTTTTTGTTTTGTTTTGTTTTTTTTGTTTGAACTGCAGGGCTAGCTTCAGGCTTGTTTGAGGTCTCTGTGTGCAATTCTGTTTATTTGAAATGTCTCCTCCCAAAAATCCTCAGGCAAAGGAGGAAACGGAGAGAGAAGTTGCCATGAACCTTGCCAGAAAACAAATAATTCAAGTGTGCATACGCATGCACACACGCACACATACACACAAGCCCACCCTTTCTCATCTTATCACAAGACATTATAGATCATTGGGGATCTCATTAGTCACCCAGATTTTTTTTTGTTTTGTAAAAAGAGGATTTTTAATTTGTGTAGAAAATGAATTCATGTCAAGCAAAACTCCCTAAAATAATGCAGATATTCTAATAGGACTGAAGACATTTTTAAGGTTTTCCTTCGGAGTTCTTTAGAACCATAACAATGAAGCAAAGCTGGACTGGAGAATCCACTTTTTTGCAGCTGTCTGATGCATTATGCTTGGGTTTAGGTTCCTTATTTTATGGACATGATCTATTGGAAAATGCATAACAGAAATAGCTCAGTGGGGAGAGTCATGCTGGAATCCAACATGTGTGCACGCAGACACACAGATGTAAGGGCAACACACTTTTTCTAACTGGATATGGGTATAATGTTTAGTCTGCCCAAGAAGCAGAAGCTTGATTGATGACGAGGGTGAATGTGTGGGCATGTTTGTGGTTTAGGGCACAGACACTATTTACACCTCCCCCCCCCACACACACACACACACACACAATCTGGCTGCTACTTATCTGTCCTGATTAGAGGCAAAGACTCAGGGAGATCATAGCAATAAAGAAAATATGTTTTTGTCCTATAAAGAGATTGAAAAGTTTCTCTTGGGATTAAACTTCTGGCATAGAGTTCTGTATGTAATGTAGGAAATACAGGATCACATGCCAGCTACATGCAGAGTAGCTCTCAAGCAGACTTTGTAGCCTTTAAAGTTTAATCACATGAGACGGGCAGAGCTCCTTATCTGTTGCACAAAGGACTGGATTTCTGGTCAGCTTGACTTTTCTGATGCATGGAAGGAAAGCAGAGATGCACCAGTTGTGCAAACAGAGACTGGAATTGACCCAATTTCCCTTGACAACTCATAGATTGAAATATATATAAAGCAATTTCAGGTCATTGACGTCAATTAAACTGAAATCTCCCACGATTTTTGATGCACTTTTAGTTTTAATAAAGGCAGATAAAGGTTAAGGATACACACTTTATGTTTATTAGGATTTATTCGTCTCCATCAGAACAGCCTTAAATCTATGAAGTGTGTCAAAAAATATCTCCAAACTTGCACTTCCACCACCAGTCTTAAAAGTTAATGCAGAAGAAGATGGATCCATGTTTTTATGATGCGCCTGAGCGACGACGGAAAAGCTGACTAATTTTACCTGGAAACATTTTTCCTCCTTTCGTCTTTGTGTTGATAAGTCTTTGTGAATTGTTGCCTCAGTTTCCTTATTCTTAACTGGCAGAAATGACGACAGGCATGGTCGTCTGCTGCTGTAGCAGGTCTTCTTCATGGTGTTGTGCTCCCATGTGTACTAGATAAATAACATTCTGCAAAGTGAGAGGTTATTTGAGCTTTATCTGAGTCTCTGTATCGTCTTAAACCAGTCTGCTCTTCTCATCTCACAGCAGCAAGACATTTGTTATCCTCCAAACTCTACTCCTTGAGTATTTTCTATTTGTCCAGACCATTCTCCAGAGAAATGGTTATTTGAAATCCATGTAAATCAACAGCTTATGAAATACTAGTCTGGCACAAACACCTACGTCATGTTTAGTCTCGCTTACGTTCCTGTCCTCTCTGTTCTGACGTTGAACTTCAGTATACCATCTTTCCCATGTCTGGAGAGATAAATGTGATCAGTTGCTGCCATGTGATTGAACAGATTCACCTTGTGAAGTTTCTGGTGACACTGCAACGTTTCTTGGTGTCCAGCTTATGAAGCGAAGTCAGCTCAAATGAGGCAGCAGCTTTCACTAAAACTCTTTCCATTCTCCGACTGTAGCTTTCCATAAATACACCCAACATTCGCCCTTTTTGATGAATAAATCAGGGAGAGTTCTTAACTACAAAGGGCAGGGCTGGGGAAACAACAACAACAACATGCAACAAGACATGGTCTCAGTCAAATATAAATTACTGTCTCCTTTGAGCTATTTGCGGTGCCTCCTGGGTGGAGCCTCAACACGAGCTTACTGCAACAAGTGGCCTGTGTGAGGAGAATAAACTAAATAAATAGCTTCAGTCCTCATGGTTTGAATAAGGTTTACTGCTCATTTAGAGTGGAGCCAGGTAGCAACCTGCCTCTGGTCTGCTTCCAAGTACAGCCTAAACCTGAAAAGCTGCAAGTGACACAACTGCACTTGCATCATCTGGGGCTGTGAATGGCAAGCCAAGACAGTTATCTGGATAAAACCCGTCTGCCTTAGTCACACACTGTGAGAAGATCAGGCAGACACGGTTTCTCAAATGTCTCTTTGAACAATGCTCAAATTATCTTCCCAATATGTAGATTTGTCAGACAGTTGTTTGAGTAAATGTTGTTTCTGTGTGTTCCAGTGTCTGGAGACGGACAACTCAACTCTGCACAGGATGAAGAAGACGATTAAAGCAATACACACGTCTGGACTCTGTAAGCGCCTAAGCAAAGCATCCGTCACCATGGAGGAGGGGTACCATGGTCGCAGCCGCTCTTTGTGGCAATGATAGGCTGCAGCAACCCAGCATCAGTTTTACACAAACAGCAGCAAAGAATCACATCGTGGAAATCTTAACACAGCTATCTGTGGGAAATAACACTTAGCAGTGTTATTGTTTATGATTCACATAATCTTAACCTAATTGTAGTGTTTCCAACTGTGAGACATAACCAAATATGTGACTTACTTGGATTTTCCCCTTACAGACTTTAAACTGGATTTGAACTTGATCCCCGAAGACTTGGGACTTGACTTTTATTTACACATCAAAGAGTTGATCCTTGTCTTAGACTTGGTCCTCAAAACATGCAACTTGTCCTGGAGTTGTCCCTGGAAGATATGCAACCCATTTTGGACCTGTCCTTCAAAGACATACGACTGGACTTTGATTTGTCCCTCATGGTGCTGGGATTCGACTTCGACTTCCCACACAAAGACTTGAAAGATGATTTTAACTTCCATCTCAAGGATTTTAGACTTGACAAACCCTCAAAAGTATAACTGAGTTTGGACTTGCCTCATATATTATTGACTTTGCCCCCGACACACTTAACATTTGTCTTGGAGTTTCCCCTTCAAGTCTTGAAAGTTGACTTGCGGATGGAAAAAATAACTTCTCAGCAACTTTGGTAACTTGTGGCTTCACAAGTGTGAATATTAGCAGTGGACAAGTTTGAAACTAAATCTAAAATAGTATTGTAAGAAGTTTCAGTCTTCATATAACACACTCTTTGTATGAGGAAGAAGATGTCATGAAATAACATATAATTTGGCATCATTTGGCAAATTGTTATGGAAAAATTAAAGGTTCTGATTTACGTATTTAGACGTAAGAGCACTAAAGCATTGCTTGACTATGGTACTCTTTCCAAAACAAGCTAAGCATGTCTACTTAGTAGCTTGTTTTGGGATAAATGTCAGCCTCTATTATTGCGAGATAAACAGCTCAGTGCTTTGGGAAGCCTCCACATATTTCATCTTACTGCGCCAGATGAGGATGTCAGGAAGCCAAAGTGGAACCGAGCTGTTTAGAGGACAGGGACAGATACCTGGTGTGCATTCTGATGATTGTTTTTATATTAATGTGTGGTTTAGAAGTGTCTGTGTGAAAGTAAATGGCAACAATCCGCTGCTCAGTTCAGTGACCTTGAAGTCCAGCAGCCCAGGTTGCTCTCCTACTGAGAGTGCGTCATGCAGACTGTCGTCAGCGTAATTCAGCAGAAATATGTCAGATGTGAGCACTTTCTCAAAAATGTTCAAAACAACTGAGTAACGCATTCAGAAAACCGTTTTCTCTGCTTAACATCCTGCTTCCTATTTCAATCATCCAACGTTTTTTTGTTGCCAGAACCAGGCAGCTGCACTGAATTAGGCAACCCGATACAGTCAGCGGCTTTCCCGTATGTGCAGAGTAGAAGTCCATCATTACTTCCATCTTCTTCCTGTTTATCTTAGTAAGATCATATGGAGGAGTTCCGGTAATGTGATGATTGGAGGCCAATAGGAGGACTATTTATTACTTCTACATAAATAGGGTAAGTTGTGCAGCCTCCCCTCCCCCATGTGCAGGTCAGACGACCCCTTACCTCGTCACACATGCAATAACACGTTGTGAGGTACGCCTTCTTTTCATTCACATTGACTCTAAGTACACGTTTTCTTCCAGATTGCTGCGGTTTGTGACTCTGTGTGTGTTCTTGCAGACCAGTCAGTGTAGAGTTTCTCTAGTGGTATTTAACTTTTAAAGGTCGGCTGAAAAATCAGCCTCAGGCTTTTTGGTGATTCAGCTGTTTGCTTTCTGAGTTTCATGAATTTATTTATAAAATCAAAGTTTCTTGGCGTTTATGTTTGCCCTAATTTACCTATTTTATAATTCTCTATTGTTATGTTACGGTAAATGTTGACATCCTTTCTCTTTTTGGGTTAGTTAGAATAACTGTGAGGTGAAAGCCTGTTTCGCCCTAGCTGGTTTTTTTTTTGTCAGTTTTCACACTCTGTTTATAGAAATTACGTCAGCTGACAACGTCATGTCTCCTACTTCACTGAGTGCGACAGGGAATGGAAACATGCTCCTGTTGCAAAATAAAAAGCCTTTATTTTCAGCAATAAAACTATAAATGATGGTTTTATAGAGAACGTACTTCATGAAAACATTTAACAAACTTTTAATACATTTTGCTGATGCAGAGCTTTGTGTTCTTGCTTTTAGAGGAGATTTAACTCAAAGATCTGTGGTGACTTTTTTTTTAAGTTGCTCCACCTTTTTGTTGACTTTTCAGTGAAATTGCTTGGACAGAATCAACAGTTTTAATTATTACTTTGAAATTTACACATGTGCGATATGGAACATGTGCAATGCAGGTGGAAAATGTTCCATGTCTCACAGTTGGAAACACACTTGAGTTTGAACTGGGGAATGTCTGAAACAAAATGTTGGAGGAAGTCAGCCAGTAAGAATTAGAAATCCTCCCACTCAAAAACTCCCACTTGATGGTTCAGGGTAAATCCTGGAGGTACTTCCTCCCAACCAGATCTATAAAACTCAACTAGAAAGCTTTTTCTTGTCTGTTTTCAACCAGCTTATGTGTCTGTTTGGTTAATTACTGCTACAAAACCCAGAAACTTCTCCACTAATAAAATAATATATATATTTTTTTTTAACAATTACTTTGTTTTCAATTAAACTTTTCTTTAAGATGAAACATTCTGACAGACAGCATGAGTCAAACAGGTGCTCATGTTGTTTTTCATCAAGTTATTTTAGCACCTTCTCAATCGGGAAATTTTAGATGTAAAGTATGAGCTTACAAAGCCTGCTAAGAAATAACTTAGTCTTATATTAAAACATGGAGCTGCAGCAGCATAAATAAAATGTCTCTTTCCTTTCTAGGCCTCTCTAACAAAATATCAAATTGATAAAAATGTAACATCTGTTTCGCTGAGTTGTTTTTCACATTGGACAAAAGAGACGAAGAGGATAATAACAGGATCATAAATGTCTCATGTAATTGTAAACAAACATTTGCCGATGACAAACCGATTTATGCTCATAAAGATTCAAGTCTTTAATCTGCCTAAGGTCATGACCTCTGGTAAAGAGCCGTATAAACCGCAGAAACATGGATCTTTAGTTGTCTGCTGCTCTAATCTATCCCACATGTTTGTCAAAGTCTGTCTGCCATCATCAAGTTTTCTGAACTTGTAGTGCAAGTCTGAGTAATTTGTTTTTCTTTGTCTGGATCAATATTCATGCTCTGCTTGTCTGTGTCTTGTTGTTGTTGTTGTTGTTGTTTTTTAGCACACGTGGAAAACAAAGAGCAGTACATTGAGGTGATGGAGAACTTGGGGAACAGCCACCTGAGTCAGGACAACAATGAAATCTCCACAGGCTTCCTGAACTTGGCCGTTTTCACCAGAGAGGTCACGTCCCTCTTCAAAAACCTGGTGAGGGGGAGAAAGTGCAAATGGGAACTTGAACTACAACGACAATAGAGTGTTTAAGAAAGAAGACAAAACAGAGATGAAAAGAATGCTGTAACCTGAACACACACGGTGTGAGAAGAAAGGGATTTTTATTAGCTGCACCTTTTGCCTGGGACGGTCCAGAACCCTCCCACTGATCTCTCTCTGTCGCTGTGGTGTTGGTAATTTATCCCAGGCCTCTGTGTGTGAGGCGTGAGTCAGCACCAGCACACACCAAACCCTCCCACCCCCCAAAATTGTGTCAGTCAGGGCTTCTCACTGGAGACGATGCCTAACAGATGTTAAAAGTGGATCTCAATGATTCAAATGAGTGATTTAAGGCATACATTGATCGTCTGTCACTTGTTCACAGTGTTTTCCTGTGTCCGATTAAACTTGTTATGAACTTGCTTGCCTCAGCTTCTGGAAACCACCCAAAGCTTTCCTCCTGGAGTTCAGGCCGCTGTGTCAACACAGCAAGGTTAGCCCTACAGTCAACTCACGAAAGTGGCTGGACATTATTTAACTTGGGGAAGAGCAGTTCACCAGAAAAGCAACACAAGAAGCCTGTGCATGGCTACCTGGAGGTTGTAGGTGTGTAGCTATTCTAAGAACCAAAAAAAAAACAAAACAACCCAAAAACGATTTGATTTACTTCCCTGACCGGAAACTGTGGCAGCTGTTCATGAGCAGTGGCTCTCCAAGTGTCCACACCCCTTACAAAACACCAGGTTTTTGTGAAATACAAGTGATTAAAAGTATCCTCCTTTACTATGACACATATCTTGTGTTGTTCAACTGTGTAACAAACTTGTTGCGAGAAAAATATAAAAACTACAATGACCGATTTGCTACACCAACAGGATTTAGTCTTCTTGGGTAAAAGTCTTTCAGCCTACACCTTGCAAAATTTGTCCAAACGTGTTGGATGTAAAGTGGAACCACTCTTTGGTTGAATTTAGACCTTCTGTAATGTTGCACCCCTCATCTTAAGCCTTCTTGCAGAAGTTTGAAGGTTTTGGGTCTGTTGTGAATTTCATTCATGTTCTCCCCAAAACGCAACCCCAGATTATAATCATTTGTTGCAAAATTTCCCTTTGCAATAGTTTACCAAAAGATTCTAGTTGGTTTCCTCAGACTTAATTCAACATTTAGATATTCCTTCATCTATTTTTTTACATCTTTCCATTAAGCAGATTTGATTGTTATTCAGTTGAGTTGTTCATATTAACCATGGAAAAATGCAGTTTCATTTTTGTCTCTGTAGTTTGTGACTGTAAAGTGTGCCCTGTTTGGTAACCTGTTTGTTGCATTGTGATTCATTCAGTGCTAAAATATTGTGAACCTCCTAAATCTGAATTTAATTACAACCCACTCTTTACCGTTACCAAACCCCAAACTACCATCACAGTTGCATCACACGGATCCTCACATCGTTCATCGGGTGACTCACCAGTTCAAAATGAGTGCACCTCATTTTCTCGTTCCCAGAAATGCAGGCCTATTGGGAAATATAGTACATATGCTGGGTGAATTTTTGAGCATGTATAAGGGTGTGTGTGTGTGTGTGTGTGTGTGTGTGTGTGTGTGCGCGCGCGATGATCTAAACTCTCTTTAGTCATTTGCTGTTTGATTTTATCTTTTAGGTCCAAAACCTCAACAACATCATGGCGTTTCCTCTGGAAAACGTGCTGAAGTCTGAACTCCGGGACAGCAGATTAGTGAGTATGAACAGAATGACAAAAAACACTTCAGCAAAAACAACTTCTATAGTTTTTAAATGGCATTAGCAGCTACCAAGACATGAAGATATTATAATACTAAAGCTTTAAATTAATGGCAACCTTTATTAATGGATTTATTATACTTACTGTAGCTCTTTGAAACATGTTTTTATGCTATCCAAAGTAATCCTTTCAGTCTCTAGTATGTGTTAAACAGCAACACATGAGGCCTTTTTATTAAAATGATCGCAAATACAAATGTTAAATTTATTAATCTAAAAAAATCTGTTTCACTTTTTTTACTGAAATAATTCATTAGTAATATTCTAATGAGTAATATATCTGTTTTTATTCTCAAAGAGTAAAAAACAGGATGCAGTTCTTTGGAAACAAATAATTAAATTCCTTTTAAAATATTTTATTGCCTAAATGCCATGACATGGCATTCCTTTAGAGGACACTTGGATCATTTGTAATAAAGGATCTGCACATCTATAATCAACATGAGAAAAGCTCGGCCCTCTCTGCTTGACTTAACATCAACAGCAGGGTTGACATGTTGATTATTATTTTTTGGATTAACTGATTAAATGGACAGCAAAAGGTGCAAAAGCCTGAGATTTTTGTTTTTGCAGAATTTGAACCAAGTGAAGCTAAAACTATTCCTTTTCAGGAGTTTTGGGTAAAACATATTTACAGACAAAGGTGTTTTTATCTTAAATTCAAAACGTATATATTCTTGTACAGTTTGGCTTAATTACAGCTCTGAGCATGTCGTTTTTTGTTCAGCAAATGGCATGTATCTGAGTCTGTTACTAAATTACTTCAAAAATTGATTCATCACAGTTAATCTGATTAATCATTTCAGCCCTAGTCTGCATCTTTTTAATCATACCAAAAATGTAAAATTGATGCTTTTAGGGTGAAATTCTTTTGAAGAAAATGGTGCATGAAATGATATTAAGAAAAAGCATCATTTTATGATGGCCAATAGAATCAGAATGAGCTTTATTGGCAAAGATTTTGTGCACAAACAAAACATTTTTGGTAACACTTTATTTGAAGGGGGGTGAATAAGACTGTCATGACACTGTCATAAACATGACAACACATGTCATGAACATGAATAAGCCTTCATGAATATTTATGACTGTTGTCATAAAGCGTCATTCGGTAAATTATGACACTTTTAATACAAAGTTGACATTATTCAAAATGTCTTTGTTATGACAACTTGACATTAACCAAGAAATCATTACCGTTTAAACTTTACCTTAAATAACATAAAGTTACCTAATTTTTAAAGTGCAATCAGTAATACTTTTCTAGCAAATTTATATCAGTAATGATTTCTTGGTTAATGTCAAGTTGTCATAGCAAAGACATTTTGAATAATGTCAGCTTTGTATTAAAAGTGTCATAATTTACCGAATGACGCTTTATGACAACAGTCATAAATATTCATGAAGGCTTATTCATGTTCATGACATGTTATGTCATGTTTATGACAGTGTCATGACAGTCTTATTCAACCCCCTTCAAATAAAGTGTTACCACATTTTTCTTTGGTTCACTTGCACACAGAGATTAAGCTACAACTGTATAAACTTTACAGGAAATAAGATAACAGATAAAAACACCAATTTATACATAGATATATGACTATGTATACCCAATATGGTTGACCATTTATGAGGTTATTTATATATTATTTTCTTACATAAAGACAATAAATATTCTAATCTGCACAGATTATGTAAGCCTGAGTAAAGCCTGGCTCTGCCTCTGTTGCTTTCACGTGTCTTGCTCAGTATTTTTGTCCTCTTGATTCACCGTGCCAACAAGCCAGTGAGTAACAGCAGACGAATGCTTAGGTAAGCTCCCGTCCTGCCCTGTCTCTGAACAGCTGACTCCATGACTGGACTGTCACTGTGGCGGATGGCAAATTGCCACAGAAATCCTGTTCAGCAAGGCAGGTTGACGTAACAGAAGGAGTTACGTCTTGTTCTGAAACTATTCTACTCTCTTACAGGAGCTGAAGAAACACATGGAGAAGAGTTGGAAGGATTATGACATAAAATTGTAATTACACTCGTCTTTTTGCTCTCAGGCTGCAACATTCTTGATATTTACTCTGAGAAAAAACAGTTTGAATGAAAGACAAACTTTTTCAAACTTTGATCTGTCATATTGTGATTTGCTGTGCTTCATAGGAAAATGGAAGAAAAGCAATGCATATTTTATTATGAAGGTTTCTTTAATCTCCTATACTAAAAGAATGATAGTGTAACAGATTGCCTTCAAAATGTTGTAAAAATGTCAAAATTTGGAGGAGCTGCACACATTCAAAGCTCAGGTGGGAGAATCTGTTGACTGGACACTTACCAGATGCTCCAGTCAGAGCAGATAAGAGTTTGACCTTTTGGTCTAAATTCATTGAACGTATCCCCCACCGGTGGAGGCAGCATCATGCTTTGGGATGCTTTTCTACTCTAGGGACAGAGGAACTCGTCAAAGTTGAATATGAATAGAGTCACATGGAGGTCAAACCTGAGACTGGGGCTAAGCTTGACCTACTAGCAGGACAGAAACACAAACACACAGCCACAGGTTTAGATCAAGCAATGTTCATGTGTTAGAATGGGCTAGTTAAAGTCCAGACCTAAATCCAAGCAAAGATTAATGTTCACAGAAGCTGTACATCCTGTCTGAGGGAATTTGAGCTATTTTGCAAAGGAGAATGGAAACATTTCAGTTTCTGGGTCTGTAGAAAACCTGAAGTTTTAAACAGTCTGAATACAAATCCACTCCACAGCTCCTGGATTTTTATTTGCAATATAATAAAAACCATGTACCACTTTTTCCATGTTCACTACTCTGTCCTCAGTTATATAAAATCCCAGTGAAATATTGAAGTTGTGGGTTTAACTGGGGAAAATGTGACAAAGTTCAGTGACTATAAAACACATTTGAAAGCACAGAATAATATGTCGTCCGTTTGGTTATTTCCCATTACTTTGCAATAAAATAAAGCTTAATAAAGCGTGCAGCATCTGTGCTGTCGAATGTTTTCTGCTGATATAAACATGTTTTAACTTTTCTGGCTTTCCTCCAGCTTTTCAGATGACTTAGTTTAAAATGAGCCACTCTTTTACACGATGACATGTCGTCTCTTCAGAAAATAGACTTTTAAACACGTGACGGTGGTGAATGATTAAGAATGATCCTCTATTTTTGTTGCCTCAAATTCTGCTTTCTTCTTCCCTTTTTTAGAGGGAAGCTGGAGAAGGAAAGAAGGGAGAAGACGCGGCAGCTGGGGGTGAACAGGAGAGACGGATCAGACGGAGGGGAGGACATGGAGAGGGAGAGGAGGATTTTCCAGCTGCAGATGTGTGAGGTGAGAGAAGGCAGGGATCCGGGCCAGTTCAAACATTAAAACCTGGACTCTTGCTTACCTGTGGTGGCTTTTATTTATTTTTACACTGGTGGTCCGCCTTGTGGGTTGCGTTTTCCATCTGGCATTGACATTTTCCTTTCTCAGGAGTTATGTGGTACTTTGTGTTGGCCCATCAGATAAACCCCCAACAATTCAGGTTTGTGGCTGCAAAGCAACAAAATGTGAAAAAGTTTGAGATGTGAACATTTTTCAAAGATGCTGTGGGGTACATGGCTATAAACGAACCAGCTGGTGTTTCCTGTCCGACATCCTGCTGGTTTTCTCTCAGCACTTAGAGCCTCATCGGAGGAAACAGTGGGCTGCCTGCTGCAAGGAACAATTCATTAAATAGCAGGGCCAAACAGAAAGCAAAAAAATAATAGTTAAATCTCAGTATCTACTGATTTACTGTTTAGAAGCGACACTGCAGTGCAGCTTGCTGATATAAGAAGCAGGGTCATTGTAAAAAAAAGCTATTGCTTCAGCAGTCATGGGATTGTGTACTGATTATTTTTTGTTGTGATGTGGAAACGGTCCCGGCTGATATTTATTGTAATAACTTCCATATTGAAATGCTGACAGCAGTTGGTAATAAGCTGCATATGGGAAGCTAAAGCTTCATGCTGGTGATGTTCTCATTCCTTCATTCCAGAAGAATAACTTTGTGTCAGTGTAAAAGTTCCACCAATCAGGATTTTGTGGCCAGTATCTAATATTTGATTTTTCTGTAACCTTTGACCTGCTAACACCTGTTTGGACCTGTTCCACTTTCTCTATAAGGATAATAATAAACTGTTCAAAACATGTTTTACTAGCCTTCTGTTAGTGAGGGGTCATTAATTATTTACATTTAGAACCAAAGGTGACATTTGCTGTCACTTTCAAACCAAGTAGAAAAGACAAGAGAACCATTTTATGCTGTTTTTAGCTTCTCATATTAGCATTTAGCACACTTAACTTTACTGAAGTACAGTCTCCCTGTGTATTCACTGGAGATTGTTGAGCTTTTTGAAAAGGCTAGAAATATTTCCAACTTTTAGATGTTTCATGACAGGCAGACCTTAGAAGTTTGGGAGGATTCAAAGGACAGACTTTGTTGTGTTGCATTTCACACAACAAAGTGTGAAACGCAACACACTTTACTGAATTTTGGGGAAATTCAGTAAAATTTCCCCAAAATGAGGGAAATTTTACTGAAGGTGTTGGTGTGTGCTTCAGATGAGTATGTAGCTCATGTAAACGTAGCTGGAGGAAAATCCTGAGGTCTGTCATTCTGACGTAGAGCAGCTGAACACCAATAGAAGAGGCAGAGGAAATGAATTTAAATTTGAGTCTTTCCTCCTCCCTCCCTGTTCATACACACATCCAGGAAAACTGAAAGAAACAGGCATGAATAATAAACATAACAGAAAACAGATCGCTGAGCTACAGAAAGACAGATGGTTTTTCATGCTGTTTAATGACGCTCACAGTGCAGCTCTTCCAGCTTTCTGTTTCTCTGAAGCCTTTCGAATCCATTGACCTACTAAAGTGCTGTAAAATGTAACCTTTGAAGGAGCATAAAGATATATTGGAAAGAATGCAGCACTAACAACAAGAACAAAGTTGATTGTAAAGTATTTAGTCAAAACGCTCTGCGGCTCAGTTTTATGAAGCGGTTTTAAACCGAAGGTGTTTTTATGTTTTCAGTATCTGTTGAAGATCCAAGAGCTGAAGGTGCGCCAGGGACCCGATCTGCTCCAAAGCCTCATCAAATATTTCCAGGCCCAGCTCAGGTTAGTCTGTCAGCAATTATCAGTTCCATCATTTTAACTGTAGACCAGTTTTATTTAATTCATTCAAATGTTTTTACTTGCATACTAAGCTACTTTTGCAGCCGCAGCATGTGATGTTTGTTTGTTGGAAACCGAGGCATTCAGAGTCGGATCCCAGTCATGGCTCAACATGTCGCTTTCTGGTTTCAGTTTTTTTCAGGATGGGCTGAAAGCTGCAGAGAATCTCACTCCATTCATTGAGAAACTTGCTTCTTCTATTCACACGGTAAACAGAAGCTGCTTTTATCTGTCTGTCTTTTTTACATTCAGTCAGTAAAGCAGGACCTGAAACTTGGAAAAGTCCCTCCCAACTTCCTTAACTTGTAGAAATCAGGGGACTTGAACACACCGAGTTAGACACAACATGAAGTCTCTGCAGGTTGTGGGTGGTGGCCTATTTTTAGATCAGATTAAATTGCACAGTCATCTTGTTTACAGCCACACATTGATATAACCTTCTTAATCTCACTGAATTGCGACTCATAAACAGTAACCATTGTAACCTAAATAACATCCTTTTCTAGTCCTAATGACATCATGCCAGCATGTTTACATCCTATTCTCATTTCTATTATTCTGTTGAGGTTTTAATTGCCTCCATTACAGTTGGATACAAGATGGCACAGTGTCCTGCTTGTATCTGAAATCTCATTATTTTAGACTAACAGCACCTGGATTACAGATGACGTGTTTATCCGTCTCTTGTTCTCCTCACTCCTTCTCTGGAGTCTTGTGCCAGGTTGAGCAATGCACCTTTTTCTTTTGAGATCCATATCTTCTCCTGAATCCAAGGTTCAAAACCAGTCGGAGTCTCTTTTTCACCACCGTGGAGTGAACTGTTGAAAAGTGTGAACCTTCAGCAGGAAAAACAAACTCCTTGTTTTTAAAAAGTTGGTGGTCTGCCAGTCCTACATTGCTCATTTAATTACTGGAAGATAAAAACATTATCATAAAGTTTCTTGATTTTTTTAGTATTTTTAGTGAACACATTCACACTTTGCACTGCTGTCCCAGTCACACGTAGTTTCTATAGTTCCAGTAAGGTTGTTTTATGCTTCCTGTATTAAACATAAAAACAGAGCTTTGTGGCTCCAGAACATCAGACTCAGTGAAGAAGAGATGAAATCTGTGTGCGTTTCTGACAGAATGCCTCAGCAGCTCCCAGCCTCGTAAAGACGGGGCCAAGCAGACTGTTTGGGACGGGGATGGATCCATCCCACTGCCTTCCTGTGGATTTAATGTGTCTTTAATAGCCAGTATTACCGTAAACTCCAAATGACTGGAAATGCATGAGGCAGTTGCATTTTTATTTTATTAAACCTCCGGATTCAAAAGTCAGGAAGAACTAAATCCTGTCTGTGTTTCTGATGTTATCCCAGAAGAAAACGTGTGGACATGCCATACATACTGAATGACTAACCCTCAGTTTAACCAGGCCCAAAGCATCCACTCATACACTCCCTCTGCACCTTTTTCCTTCAGTTGCAATGAGTCACCCAACAGATATTCTTTGACCCCTAGAAGACAAGCAGGAAATCTTTTTTTTTAGATTTGACTTATGTTTTGTTTCACTTTCATTTTAATTCAGTTGCCACACCAACGTCTCTCTTCCCACTGGTGACGACTGCTCCTCTCCCCTCCAAGTTCAGCTTACAACATTGCACTTTGTCTGAAAGATTCCCCTATTTCCATATTTTCTTGATGCAAAACCAATTTTTCCAACCACTGGTTTCCAGTCTGCAGAGATGTAGCTTTATACTGCTTCCAGGGAAAGTCACCAGAAAACGGCTGCTAGCAGCGGCACTGGGAGTGTTGGATGTTTTTCTGGTTCTCTGTGGGCAGAAGCAGAACACTGACCTGTTCAGACATGCCAGATCTCAGCCTCGAGAAGGAAGTAAAAAATCAAAAAAACTATTATGGTTCCCAGGAAGAAAATGCAAAAAAAGACCTTGCTAACCCAAATACTTTCTTAAAGGAAAAAGCCTTTTTTTTTAAAAAAAATAAGTATTAAGACCCAGTCTGCAACATTTCATGCCATTTCAAAAAGTTCTAATTTAACCTCTACCACTATGATGATAAAAATACAGATTATCTAATGAACCACCTAATGTTAATGTTATTTTGCATTTCTCAGGTTGAGTAAAACACTTTTATGTGTTGCAGATACGCCTGGAGCAGGACGAGGAGGTAAAAAAACTCCTTCAGCTGAGGGATTCTCTCAGGTTACTTCTGCAGGTCGAGGGCAAAGAGGTAAGCCGAGTTCGGATTTGCTTTATTCAGTTCTTTGATACTGAAATGAATGTCTTCTGTCAGGTCAGGATGAGCAGATGAACAAATAAAACACTGAATAAATGAAAGGAGAAAAAACATGATTACAAATAACCGTTACTACTCAGGTAACGGTTATTGGCAGGCAAATTGAAGCATGCAAATTACCACAGAGTTACAGTTAAAATACCATCCTGATTCAAAGAAATTCACAACTGTGGATGAATATTTAATTGTTATATATATATATATATATATATATATATATATATATATATATATATATATATAAATGTTCATGTATATTTATGCACATAAAAACAACAGTTGACCATTACAAGAAATGGAAAAACTACAACTATAATGGGAGGGATGTAAACACTTTTGTCCAGCATCTTATCCCGTACACTTCATTTCAAACTGCATTTAAAGGAATTACATTGTAAATGGCCAATTTCAAGTAAATTATATGATTATAGTTAACATCCAATAAGAATGTGTTCTGGACTTATCTTTTTCCTAGCAGCCAAATAAACAAACAAAAATTTAAATGAAAATAAAAACACAATCCTCACCAAATGAGTTAAATCTAATGTTGCAAATGCAAAGTTATTAGTTAACAACAGGAAAAAAATCTAAGTATTTAGTTTTTTTTTATTTTTATGAAATGTCCATTTTAAAGTGGATAACAGACTTTGAAAATGTTGAGCAGATTAAATAAAATAAATATGATGCTCTGTATAGTTAATTGTATCATCAACATAGAAGCAAACTAGGCCATTTGCAAAATTATTTAAATACTTTAAATGGAAAAAAAAAGAAGTATTTGAGGAACACCCTCAAATACTTTGTTTTAATTTGACTTATTTACACAAATTCACATCGCATACTGCTGACCTGGTGCAAAATATAAGAACTCTAACTACGCTGCACACGTTAGATGCCTTAACCACCAATTGGTTTAACGTTTTTACTGAAGTTCTTAAACTGTCTTCGTATCCCAGGAGTATCTGAACCGGAAGAATTCTGGGAATGGCTACAGCATCCACCAGCCACAAGGAAACAAGAAATATGGGACTGAGAAATCTGGCTTCCTTCAAAAGAAGAGCGACGGGTACATGAACTCATCAGGGTTCAATAAATAATCGATTTTTATTAGGGTTGCACATACAGTTTTTGTCAGAAGTTCACATCTATTCTCCATGGGCTTGAATACCAAGATAAATTTGAGCTTAGTGCAGCTATCTAACCAACCTGACCCTGATCTGGCTTTTCATGATTCTTAATTCATTAACTGGGTTGGTACTTTTGATCATGGGTCTCTCGAATCAATTTGTTTTAAAGCTGTAAATGCAACTTAAAACAATTAGAGGATTTTTGAGCCTGTTAAAGAGGGAGAGGGGCGAAGTCGAGCTTTGTCTGGACCATGTGGTTTTTGTTATTATGGGATGAAGAGTCCAGCAGGGGCCCCTCCTTTGGAGTTTATTGGCAAACAAGCAGATCCAACTTTTGGAGCATTTACACACACACACACACACACATATAATACACACCCAGCTAGATTACCCTGAGATAGGAGAGAGGATGTGGTTCAGTTGGATAAATGACAGACCAGAGGAGAATAAAACCTCCTGAGTTGACGAAAACAGGAATGAAGTTATAAAATCTGATAACACTTTGTTTAGATCTACCCAAACCAGAGGTACAGGTTGGCTCAGGATCTCGCAGTGCTGTTCACCACAAATCACACCTACTAGTAACATTAGATCACTGATAAAACACCTTTTTTTTTTTTTTTTTTACACTCTTAACCGTCTAGGATCAGGAAAGTTTGGCAGAGGAGGAAATGTGGAGTCAAATTTGGATACTTGACTATTTCCCACAGTACGGTGAGGAATAAAAGAGTTCACTTTGTTCATTCAAATGAGAAAATGAAGCTTAAGTCAAAGCCTGATGAAACTTTGTTTTCATTCAGATCAATCGACCTCCAGCCAAACTGAACCTTCTGACCTGTCAGGTGCGGCCCAACCCGGAGGACCGGAGGACATTTGATTTGGTTACTCGTATGTTTATTTTTGCCTAAAATGTATCATTAAAATATGAAATGAAATCTAAATGGGTTGGAACTCATTTTTATGGAGCTTCCAACAAGTTTACCAGCTGTTTGACTTTTTATTTTTTATTTATTCCAGATAATCGGACTTATCACTTCCAAGCAGACGATGAGCAGGAATGTCTGATGTAAGTGTCAAAGCCTCTGTGGGATACAGCTTAATGTTATTCAGTTCTTATCTTATATTTTACTACCTTAGAAACAAGTTGTGACAAGTGAAGGAAGGCTCTTAAATATAAAGCTCAGGTTTGTGTAAGGAGGATGTTTTGCAGACTTCACTCTGGAAACATTTCTGCCCTGAACTGGATAAGTTAAAACAGAAAGTGTGGGTGATTTTTACATTTTTCCCCATACATAATAGCTAACTAAGATGTTTTTTTGACAAAACATTAGGAAGCATGCCAGCTATTGCATTATGGGAAGACAAGCATGGACACTATTCCACTTCTTTCAAATATGTCTTCACAGCACCGTCTGGGCTTTCTCCCATTCACTTGGATTCTTCCAATAGATTTTCCACTAGGCCAAACAGAGAACAGACGGAGTTGTGAATGATGACGTGGCTTTTCTGCTCCATTTTACAATTACTGTCTGCCTTTAGTTGTAGCAACGACAGCAGAGGAAGTGAACAAAGTCATTCAGTCCATTTCAGCCACACTTCCAAATATTGAATTAATTCGTTCGGATTGGTATTTCTCTCTTTGCAGTGCAGGATGGGCCTCCAAGGATCAAAGTCTGCCTTGTGACTTTTAGGATCATGTTCCATGGCAGACAGAGGTTAAATGTTTAAAAGCATTAGGCAGAGCATCTTTTGTGTGTTTGACCGTCCTGTTATCTTTTGACATCTGTTTAAGGTTAGCTGAATGAAAGAACAACCATTATGTCCTTTATTCTAAATAACTTTTTTCGCCTTTTGTGCTTCCTCTGACTTAATCTTTGACCAACTTTTTCTTCAGTAGCAACTTCCACACCGAGGAGTCTTGTTTGCTAGCACAACAGTTTAGTGCTTGAGCTTATTGAGTTTCTGGCAGGCCAATCCTGTAACTTCACAGTATATCTCTTGTTAAAATGATGCTTGAAAGCAAAATCTTACCTTTTTATAGCTCAGAATAAGTGAAGCATACAGTGTACTGGCTGGGAGGTTCACTGGTCCCAGCTGGTTCTGGGTGGGACGTGCTTAGTGAGGAATCTGAGTGTGTTCTGATGTGGTTTTGGATGGGGGTGTGTAAATGTCCCCTGCTTTTCCCTGGTCTATGGGCCTCTTGACAGGTTCTTTTTTTCTGTGGGGTCAAAGAGAGATGAAAACAGTTTGTAGCAAAGACGTTGTGAAGCTCACAAAGTTGCAGATGTGGCTCAGTATGGGTCTTGTTACTAATAAAGCTGAGAAAGTAAAAGTGGTGCTGACTGATCAGTAAATGAACTGCAAACACATGCGCAACACGCGCTGTAAAACATCTGATGTTTTGGACACAGAGCTTTCCCACTGTCTCACTGCGAAACGTGGCATTTCCTAAAGGTTTGTGTGGGTTTTGCTTTCAGCTGGGTGTCCGTGCTGCAGAACAGTAAGGAGCAGGCCCTGAACACGGCGCTGGGAGGAGATCAGCTCCACGTGCAGGACAGTGGCCTGCAGGAACTTTCACAGTCCATCATCGCAGATCTGCGACAGATGCCAGGAAACGAGGCGTGTGCAGACTGCGGGGCGCCAGGTCAGCTGGTCCCTCATCAAAAATATTTTAATGGTTCATTGTTTTATTTATTTGTTTTGTGCAAGCTTCTTTAATCCCAATATTTGTTGTTTTTATTTGCAGAATAACTATTTGTGTGTTGGTTTTTGAAAGAAAATATCTAAAAAAAAAATTGGGATATATTAGATAAAAAATAATTTATTATTTAGATTCAAAATATGAAATTCATTTTTCAACTCAAAAATGGTGCAGACATGTTTCCCTTAAGCACTGGCCTCTTATGCACAGGACACAACTTGTCTTTTTTTTTTTACATGAAAATCTTAGCAGATTTTTTAAAATCTTCCTAGAAAACATTTTTTGAAGAAATAATGACTCCCTAATTCCTTCTAGATGGACCAAAAAAAATCACGAAATATTTTTGGTCTCCATGGCCAAATGTTTGGACCCACTGGGTTACATCTAATGCCTGCAGTTTTAATTGAGGTGCTTTCCTGTTCTGCATCAGACCCAACATGGCTGTCCACCAACCTGGGCATCCTGACATGCATTGAATGCTCTGGCATCCACAGAGATCTGGGAGTCCATTACTCCAGGATTCAGTCGCTCACTCTGGATCTGCTCAGCACCTCAGAGTTACTGGTACTAGAAAAACTCACCTCAGCATATTATAATCTACACTTGTTGATTGTCCAGATCAAAACATTAAATACCAGCGTTTCCCTTCATTTTGCTCCTTTGTGATTTTTCCCTGTGTTTCCTCAGTTGGCCGTCAGCATCGGCAACACCAGGTTTAATGACATCATGGAGGCAGGGCTCCCCAATGACTCTGTCAAACCGTTACCACAGAGTGACATGTGAGTTCCTGATGCATATGCAGTCAAACATCTGACTGGTATAAAGTCACGTCCTTCATGAGTCTCCCTCACCGTACAGGAATGCCAGGAAGGAGTACATAGTGGCAAAGTATGCCGAACGTCGGTACGTCCTCCGCAGGGAAGAGTCAGATCCGGGTCGCCTGTACGACGCGGTGAGGAGCCGGGACCTTGTTTCGCTTCTGCAGCTCTATGCCGAGGGAACAGACCTGGCCAAGCCGCTGGTGCTCCCTGAAGGACAGGTGAAGGTCATTTATTGTTCCTGGGAGAGTAGGGGAGTCCAACTCATTTTCATTTTGGGTCACATCGAGTTCATGATTGTTCACAAGGGCCGGTTGTGTCAGAATATATCGATAAAATACTATTTGAACACATAAGTTACCTTGAAGAGTCTATTTATGCCTCTGTCTGGAGTCTAGAGGGCCACACCAGAAGCTATGGCGGGCTGGACTTGGCCCCTGAGCCTCGAGTTTAACACGCATCTCACATTCTTGTCATGAAGCCAAAATGTCTTGCGTTTGATATAAATGAACAAAAAGTTGGTAGACCAGGTAACCCGGTTTGTTTCAGAAAGTTTGTGCTTCTTTTTCTTTATAACTGGTGTTGAAATTGAAGGGAAATCGAATTCCCTCACATATAACGTCGTAAAAAAGTGAGTCAAGTTTTGGGAAACTTTGTAATGGTTTTTCAAACGCCTCCCCTCTCTTTTAGCCTCTAATCCACATTTTTCCTTCCTCATGTCTTCATCTATTATTTCCTCTGCCATCCCCCACTCTGTCTCTTCTTCTTCTCTTTAATCACGCTCTAAACTTCTCAGGCGCTTCCTGGCTGGCTGTAGCAGCATGTGGAGTGTGATTTACTTTGTGGTTGTGAGAGGTTGTTTGTTTGTGTTGGTTGGCTTGCTTTTATTGTTTCAGCTTGTAGGTCAAAGCTTGTGTCTCTGGAGAGAAAATGAGACGAGCTTATTGAATTGGGGAGGCAATGCTGCCACTCCTTTTGCTATTCTTGTAAACAGATGAAACTGCAGGAGAGTTTTCACTTTTTAGCATGAAAATACAAGAGTTGCTGCAAAATCAAGCTCTAATTTAAGCTTCATTGGGAGAATATCTGGATCAGTGGTGCAGCTAAACCAGACTGGGCAGAAAAAAGCATGTAAATATACAGTCGGGGTGAAAAGTTTACTGGCCGCTTCAGTTTTTATGGGAGTAGTTTGCATTGAGTCTGAATTTTTCAAATAAACCAAAATCTATTTTAGTGATCTTATGGTCAGATCAGGGGAAAATGTTACAAAAAATGTGGCAGGTGCAGTAATATCACTTTTTAGTAAACACAACTACCTCTAAAACCATTATTTTATGATTGATTTTTATCAAATATGCTTTGCAAGCATAAAATATCTAAATTTAAAAAATCCAGAACATCATGGAGAGAAGATTAAACTGTTGTAAATGAAGCAGGGGCTTCTGTGAAGAACCATTACTGAACCAGAGCCGTTTCCTTCCTCCTGCAGGGAGTCAGAGAAACGGCTCTTCACCTCTCCGTTCGTCTGGAGGAGAGAAGCTCTCTGGCGCTGGTGGACTTCCTCTGTCAGAACAGGTCAGACCCAGATACGGATCCATTCTCTGTTGCTCACAGATGCTGTCAAAGCAGTGAGGTGAAGCTTAGGACCGTCTGTGTGTTTGGCTTGTTTATCATGCAGCAACTGTCTGGAGAAGAAAACAACAGAAGGGAACACGGCTCTTCACTACAGCGTCCTGCACCACAATCCTGAATCACTCAAGCTGCTTCTCAAAGCAAAGGCTTCTATTCATGCAGGTACATGTCACTGGACTGCAGGACCTCCTGGCGTTTTCATGGCCCCTGAACTTTCTCACATTTCTCACATTACAACGATGAACTGTGATGGCTTTTCTGACCGTTACGAAGTCGGATAAAAGAAGACATGGTTTTCAATTTTTGTTTTCTTTTCACATTTAGTCTGACATGCTCACCCAGTCTTTACAAAAGATCAAGCTCAGTTAGATGGGATGTGAAAATCAGTTTTCAAGACACAGAGACTCAATTGGATTTAGATCTGGACTTTGACTTGACCATCCTAATCTACAGCATTCCGACTTGGTGTTTGTTTAGGCTCTTTGTCCAGATCGAAGGTGACCCTCCTTCCCAGTCACACAACTTTTGCAGCTTCTAACAGGTTTTCATCCAAGATTACTTTGTGTTTTGCCCCATCATTTTCCAATCGATCCAATTTGTTAGATAAATCATTGAACAAAGCTCTGTGAATTGTTACAAGCTTGTGTTATTGTTTTATAACTTAACCCTGTTTTAAACTTTACAACTTCCTCCTGACTTTTCCTCTGGTAAGTTTTATGGGACAAAATGTGAAAAAAATCAGAGGTATTGATGCTTTTGCAAGGCACTTTACTAATAGCCTTCTGTTACCATAAGGGAGGAGTAAAACTCATGTACTTACTGTTGTTTTCTATGTAGTGAACTCAAGCGGAGAAACGGCTCTAGACATCGCAAAGAGGCTGCAGTACACTCACTGCATTGAGCTGGTGAGTGCACACTTCCATCTTTAAAGATTTTAATAAAATGCTAACAGAACGTCGATTCTCCATAGTGAGCTCAAGTTACAGCATTAAAATACCTACCAGAAAGCGAAGAGTGAAACCAAAAAGCACAACATCCACAGCTGGAAACCCTGCCTTAAGAAAACTCCCCAGCAGGCCCCAGTGTACATCATTTATAAACCGCTTTTATTTTCTTACCGGCCATCAGCCCCCACTGAATCAGGCTTAGCTTCTGTCACATCCTGCCTGATGTGAATAACCTTGGATTACAGGATGTAGAAACAACTGAATGTTAAAAAATGTTTTTTCCCCCATACATGCAAAAAAATGGTTTCCTTTAGTTTGTGTTAGCTTAATAGTTGAGCTTGATATGAACAGAAAGCCTCCATTTGGAGGTTTTCTAGTTACATCCTAAGGGATGAAGACTCCAGATCAGAACCAGAACATGCAGGAGGGACTTCACAGCTGACCTGGGAACAGCTTTGAGTCATCCAGGAGAAACTAAAGAGTGTGACCCGAGAGCAGGTCTCCTTTAAAAAACTGAACCAGAGCAATGAGTTCAGTTTTCTAAAGGAGTTTGTGCTACAGAGCCCCCTAGAGGCCAGCGGGGAAATATTTTCTTTTACGTTAGTCCGCAGTAGTATTGCAGATGTCTATTTAATATCTACATAAAGATCATCAGTGAAATTTTTTGGCACAAAAAACTGGTTGATATCTCACAAACAAGAGACATACATGGGAAAACCTTAAACTTTCAGTGTTCAAGATGAAACTACTAAAAACTAGTAAATACATTATTGTGAGGTAACGCAAAGGGGGGGGGGGGAAATCCCGTTTCCCCTAGAGGCCTCCGTAGAATTGATCGTTTCCTTGCAGAATGTCTTTTCTGTTCTGCTAATGCATGTGTGTGTTTCTTCAGTTGGAGCTGGCCCAAAGTGGGAAGTTCAACTCTCAGATCCATGTGGAGTACATGTGGGAGAGTCAGTCTCAGGAGTTCTATGACAGCGAGGATGACCTGGATGAGAGAGTAAATACACACACACACACACGCACACACACACACACACACACACACACATACACACAAATACTGAGTTACTGAGCTTGACTCTTAGCCAAAGAAGATTCTAGAACGGTGGAGATTTTTATAGCATTCTCTTTCCATCTACCTCCAGGTGAGTCCGTTACCCAAAAACCGCTCTCCTCCATCAAACGGAGGTGGTGGATCTGCCTTTGCCCAGTGGACAGCCAGCAATGGCACAAGTCCAGGTATCAGGCCCTGTCAGACCTATGAGAATCTGGACTTCCTGTACAAGAATCCTCCTGCCAACAGCGCCCCCCCTGGAGCATCTCTGCCACCACCGCTGCCAGCCAAATCAGTCCTAAGAGGTAAGTCACTGTAGCTGCGTTTCCATTGACCAGAAACTTCCTCAAATTGAAATTTCAAAAATAAATTTGTTTAATGGAAACACGCCAATTAAAAAAAAAAACACACACATTTTTTTGATAAAGATTTTTGTGCTTGGATGAGGCGGTTTTTCTGAGATATCAAAATGGATGTATTTCACAAAACTGCAACCAGCGGAAAATACGAAGAAGACAACAGGAAGTAGTTGGAGGATTATGTTTCAGGATGTTTCTTAATGACTTATCGAATTAATAAATGCATTCACATGTTAATTGCAATTCTTATTTAATATAAACGTCACAATTCCAAAATGGCTTCTTTTTTTTCGCTGGCTAAACATCAACAAAGTTTTGCACACATTTGTAATGGAAACTTAGTTGTTGCCAACTATTTTACTGCAACGCCTCAATACAAGATCAATTTTTGATTTATATCAGTTTGGGAAAAATCTTTACTTAAATAAATGTATTGCATGAATAAAGTCATGATTGCCATGAAGACATTCAGAATTGGATCCGTTTTCCTCCCCAGGCCGCTCAGACCCGCAGATTTCAGTCACAACAGCCCAGGATGGAGCCCACATCCTGCGCCGCTGCTCCAACCCGTCGTCCCACTCGTCCAGCCCTCAGACTCAAACGAAACACGGCTCCTCTTCGTCAACTACAGAAACCCAGAGTAACAGTGGGAGAGCCCAACGGTCCTCACATGGACAAGGAGGTCTGCAAAGATCGCACAGGCAGACCTGGGACGGCCAGACCCCTCAAAGTGTCTCACAGGCATCCAATCAGAATCACGGTGGACCAGTCAGGTGAGAAAAGAGCTCCAGATTATCCTCAGAATAAAAATGTTTATTCAGTGCCATGCAGATTTATTTGGATTTTATATTCAGGACAGCTCACAGAAAGGATGTCTGAAATAAATGCAAGTTTTGGAAAATTGATCAATTAAAATGTAATTTTATATGGAAAAAATTGTAGATTTTACTTTCAAGCCATATCGCTCCACCCCCAAATTGTACTAGTTGCCAAGCATGGAGGTGGTAGCATCATGCTAAGGGTCTTCTTAACTACCAGTAGTTCTGGAGAATCACAGAGAACAACAAAAAAGAACAGTTCAAATGCAAAATTTAAAATTCATGAGTCTCCTCTGTTAATACCAAAACCCCCTGACTGTCCTCCTGTGGTGTTATCAGCTCAGAGAAGACCACCTCCTATCGGCGCACCAGCACCGGAGGCGGCAGCTTCGGAAAGGGCAACGTGGGCTCTCTGGCGCCGCCCTGCGTGGGCAGCCAGGAGGAGCTGTACTGCAGCCTGGTGGGGAACGGAAACGGCTCGGCTCCGTCTCCAGCGCCTTCGTCCTCCCCCTCTGTGACTTGTGGTCCTCGCTCCCGCAGGAATGCAATGGTGCGACCGCACAGACACCTTATTGTGTTTGGCTCAGCCGGCCGGTCCAGAGAGGTTCTTCTCATGGTGTTCCTCGTTTCATGCAGGTTTCGGTCAGCAGGCCACAGAAACGCGTAAAGGCTTTGGTGGACTGCCGAGCGGTCAGCGCCGAGCAGCTCGCCTTCTTCAAAGATGAAGTCATTGTGGTCACAGCCACTAATGACCCCCACTGGTGGGTAAGTGCAACTACAGTTTTCTTTTTCAGCTACATATTTTTCTCTGCAATGGTTGAATTTTGTTTTTTATTAAAATAAAATCATCCATTAAAAAAATTATTTTTTAAGAATAACTATTGTGTTCAGTGTTGCTCCCTAATGAATCACTTGCAATGCACCTTGAACTTCTTCACGTTTTGTAGCTACAACCACCACCTTCGATGTATTGATCAACCACGATGTTTGGCATTTTTTACAAATTAAAATCTGAAACATTTGGCACACATCTGTATGAAAATCCTCTTCTATAATTAGGGACGCAAGTTATCGATTAATGAGTTGATCTAAAGTTGATTGATCTGATTAATCATCTAATGATTAATTAAGAAGTGTTGATTTTCTTAAAAACCCGGGTTTCTCTTGTATCAAGATCTCCGACTGTCTTTCCATAACATAAAAGGCTAATTTTCAATATGCTGAATTTACAAAAAGACGCACATCACTAAAGTTTAACGACATTTTGTGTCAACTCTGGCTGATTAAACAGAAAATTGTGGTTTCTTACGTTGTTAAACTTAAATATATTTATAATATAAAACAGGAACCTCTTAGATTGCTGAATAGGAAAAGATGAAAAGAAGAAAATACTTAAAATACTTAATCCCCCATGAACTATTAATAAACCATTAATAAAACTATCAATTGTTTGCATTCCTAACTCTGAAACCCAGAGCAAACGATTACATTCAGAAGTCACCTGGCTTGGAAACACAGTGTAAAGATTTTATTTCAGTATTAATCCAGCTCCTCTCTTAAGGTTTTATAGATTTGTAAGTTTTATAACAAATCTATAAACCTTAAGGTTTTATAGATGCTTTTTGTCCACTAGAGAACATTAGTGGACAAAAAGCACCATAAATCCTAAAGTACTGGAAGTCAGGCCAGGAATGAAGTTGTTCTCTCACTAAACACGATACAATCCATCATCAGAAAATGGAAAAGTTTGGCACAGATATAAATCTACCATAACAGGCCGTCCACATAAACTGACAACCCTAAACATACACTGGCAGCTAGAATAGAGTCAAACTATAATGATGTGTTGGAATGGCCTAGTCAAATCCAATTCAAGATCTGTTGCAACTCTTGAAAATTGATGTTTGCAGCTGTTCTCCATCCAACCTGACTGAGGTTGAGCTTTTTTTGGAAGGAAGAATTGACAAAAACGTCTAATTAGGCGACTTCACAGGGCAGCTAGTTGAACTGGGTTTTATTTGGTGGCATCAGAGTCAAATTCATGTCATACTTTTCAGATTTCTAGGAAATTCTGGTTCCATTCCATAATTGAGCACTAACTTGTGTCGGTGGACAAATGAAATCAGAAAAAGTGTTAAAGTTTGTGGTTGTAATATGATAAAAAGTTCAGTGAAAGAACTGCAGACTTACCATAATTGGTTACTTCACATTTCTCAGCTATGTGCTACAAAACTATATTTACTGATAGTTTTAACTGACAGCTGATGATTAATGTGCTTATCATAGACATTTCATTCATTATTTTACACATGTTTTGAAATGACATTCAGAAAATGTTGAATTCTTTATCATAAATTGAGTTTTTTATAGTGTGAGAAACTTAAACATTGCATTTCTCATCTTCCTGACAGGTCGGCCATATTGATGGCGACCCTTCCAGGAGTGGAACCTTTCCTGTCAACTATGTGCACAAAGTAACAGAATGATGCTAGTTTGGACTTCATCACCACATGTGGGAAAGGAAATACTGTTCTATTCATGGATCCAAGTAATCTGGGAATATTTTCACAACAGGATCGACTGACCAAAGGACATCTGCACGACGAAATCGTCTTTTTTAGGGGACTATTACTCATCTCAGAAAGCAACAAAGAAACTGGAAACTTTTATTTGTTGTCTTAAACTTGCAGTTGCAAAGATAAAGCAATGACTGTGAATTGCTTTAATGTTCTTTTAAATATTAATCAAACATTTGGGCTGCAGATATATAAGCTGCCTGTATTGATATTAGACTTGTGCATATAGGCAAAATTTCCCTGCAGGACAAAAACCTCTTGAAGGCACTTTAAGTTTCAGAGGAATCCTCTGAAGAGTTGGGAGAGCTGTAAATGTTTAATTAGCCAGGAGTCAGCTGCTTTAATTCCCTCTGAACGGAAAATGACAAGGATTTGAAATCACAGGTTAATGAGTCATATGAGGTTCAGACCCGCCCAGTATCTGCCGCAGACTGGTCCGGATCGTGCCTGCCAGTCTGTCTCCAGTAAAACGTCGATATGTCTGCGTAGCCCAGCGAGAGATCTGAAACTTTGGCTGAGCCGCGGCGACTCCGGGCCCAGGCTGGCTGCAGACGGAGGCCGGGATCCTGTTTCCCGCTGCCTCCAGGCATCAGTCCCCGGAGAACCTGGAGTAACAGCGGCGTGTTGGAGGGAAAAATAAATATAAGAAGTCTCTGTCCGTCCAGGAAATGGCACTTAAAGTGGACTTGCTAATAACTGCACCCCAGCACAGTAATTTCTTCGAGGTTTTTTCACTGTAAGGCCACATTTTTCATGCCACACATGCACGCTTACACACAAGTCAGCTTCCAGGAGTCAGAAAGCTTTGTGGGAGAAAGGATATTTATGAGTAAATGATGCACATTTATTTTCATTTACACCATTTCTTGTACATATTTGGTCAAACCTAACACACAAAGTTGATACAAGGCGAGGACATGCTCGTAATAAATGCCAAGTTCTGGTTATATAAAATATGCAAATAAGAGGAAACATGAAGTTTTTCCACCTTTAATGTGAGAAATATCCTGTACAGTTCAGCTGGAAAATACATTTATTAGTAGAAGATAATATTACAAACTGCAGTAATGTAAATGCATAAGTGTATAGATCTTTAAACTAATACTATTTTGTTTTCAGTCTTTGGTAAGGGTGTCAACATCTGGATTTGGTCATATTTGCCTTGTCTGCTTTTCTGAAAACGTGTCACATCATCACACAAACCTAATTCATTAGGTTATTTCAAATATTCTGCCATTTTTGCCTTTAATTTAGATGTTTGGACTGAATGTGATGTTATGAAATAAACCTGCTTCTCATCCTCAGTTTTAGCCAGTCGAAGGTTTTTAGTGAACGGCAGTTTCATCCCTCGTGACAAAAACACCAAGTTTCATCTGAAGTGAAACTAACCCCACAGGATGATGCTGCCACCACTGTGTTTTGGTGAGGGCGTGCTGTTTTTTTGGTGAGGCCCAGAAGTTGAGCTTTGTGTTCATAAGATTATAACATCTTCTGCTTCAAAGTTTTTGAAAGACCTTTTAGAAGAAAATTCTTCTGTAAAATCTCTACATTTGTCAATTGTTTCTCGTCTTAAAAACTTTGTACTACAACCAAAAATAATAATAAAATGTTAACTGCTTTTAATCCACTCTTCAATAAAAAAGCCTTTTTTATAGAAAAAGTTTCTAAACCTCAACAAGTTTTCTATTTCGTATGTGATGTAGTAAATTGTTTTGTACCCTTCTCCTGAATGATACCGTTTTATCTCTTGAAAGTGAGATCCTTTTAAAACTTTCTAACAACTCTGCCAATAATGACTTTCACTAAATAGTGAGGAAAATCCCTTTGGAACAATTACATTGTATTTCCAGCTAATTAGATTCATTATAACTGGTTATATTCACTGGTTCAAATTTTCTTTAAGCTGAATGAAATTGAACAGATAATAAAAAATTGTATGTCAAATGGGCATGATAATTAGTTTTAACTTTTATTTTCTTTTTCCTTGATTTTACTTTTGTTTGTTCAAAATAAATTAAATAAAAGGTGATTCAATAAAGGGATTGCATACTTATGCAACCAGGTTTGCTTATAGGGTGATTTCTATATAAAATATGTCAGATTAAAGGTGGAAAACGTTTGAAAGTTATTTATATCGGTCTCGGGGTTTTTTCCGTAGCACAAACATTTAATTGTGCCCACTTTCAACATGCACTGTATATATCCTGAATAATTGTTATATGTTGCTTGTTTTCCCACGTGATATGAATTTTAAGGGACAGTGTTACTTTTTGTTTTTTAACTTAATATCACGTTATTGTGCAACATTTGCTTTGGTTATCCACCTGACTGCTGGAGTCAGAATAATGGTGTAAAAGGGAAATTTTCTAACTTAAACAGACGTGCAGTAAGGGGGTAAAAGCGTTTAGAAAGCTGGTTTGGAGTCTGCTATTTCTGTTCACATCATCCGGTTACTGTGTTGGTTATGAGGCAGAGAAACATGGAAGTGTGAGGGAACAGATGACTGCAGCAGATTGTCACTCTCAGTGGGGACTGTGTGAAATGTAAACAAGAAATGAGCTCGCTTTAGTTTGTAACATATGCATTAAACATGTTTAATGAAGCGCTTTGCTGTAAATGAAGTCATATCTTTGTTTCTACTTACACAACAGATGCTAAAACTAAAAACGTTAGTTACATTATTCATTGAGTGGGCATATTTATTTATTCAGTATGTTTTCCTTCTACATTCTTAAATTCATGCAAAGTTCACATTTCCCCAGTGTTAATTATTATTCATTTTAACTTCTGTATTTTTTTGACACTCTGAATATTAATCTTATTTACAATCCCAACTGGTGGAGACACGTTTTTGTCTTTTAGTGCTTTGGAGTTGAGCCCAGGTTGTTGGCTTCTGTTTCTGAACTCAGGCTCTCATGGGTTTGAGGTCTGAAGATTTCCTGACAGGTTCCAGATTTCACATACCAAGAAAAAATAAAAACGTAAAATTACGAGAAGAAGTCATAATATTAAAAGAATATAATCTTCCTATGAGAAAGTCATAACATTATGGGAATACAGTGCGAGAATAAAGTCGTAATCATATGAAAATAGTCAGTATTATGAGAATGAAGTCATAAAATTACGAGAATAAAATCTAATTATTAGAATAAAATCTTAAGTCATATTTTGAGAATAGTCATGAGAATAAACTTCAAATATACATTTAGAATTGTAAATAATTTGCCATAATTGTGAAATGTTTAACATACGTCTATGTTTTAAATCTAGAAACATTTTTTACTGAATTTGTGCATTTTTTTTCTGTCTCTAATCTGAATGCTTTCCTGGGGAAAATCTCCTCAGGTCTCTCTTTTGGCAGTCGTCCCTGCAGCCTCGTTTTAAACCCATCTGGATGTGACTTTGCTCTGACCCGCTATCCGAAAGTCAGAATGATGAAACTCCAGCCTGTCACTTACGTAAGCAGCCGGCACAGGGAGCCATCAGGCTGCAGCCTGCTCTGTTCTGCCAGCACAGATAAGCTTCTCTCCCCATCAGGCCTGCCTGTGTCATGCATTGGCACTTACCATATATACAAACAGCACTCACCTTCAAAGGTTCACTATTTTGCATTATAGTATAATTTTTTCTCAATTTTCCCCAGCAGAACGGCTGAAAATTTGTCAGGTATTATCCTCACACACCTTTTTGTTCTGCTCACACATCAAGCCTCTTTGTGACTAATTTGGTGGGATCCTCAGGATTATCATCCATTTGGAAATCCCATTTGTCGCCTGCTGGATATTTTGAGATTTTTCACATACTTCACTGTTTTCACTCTGACTTTTAGACATTACCAAATTTTCTTCACCTTTGGGTATTAAGACCAAACATTTAAATTTTCATTTCATATTTCATCAGACCACAAGTGATGTATCTAAAGACTAAGGGCTTGGTCCCTTTTTATTTATTGTTTTTTTTTTTTTTGCCTTCAGCGTAACGACCTCTTCCTTCCTGAGTGACCATTCAGGCTAACTTGGAACATGACTTGGAAAATTGCACCACTTTTCCAGCTTCTGGCAGTTTTTTTCTCAGGGTTTTTGCTCTTGTTCTCAGGTTGGTTCAAAGATTTCTCACCAAAATGCATTCCTCTCATCTCGTTCCTGGACGGTGTGATGGCTGGACATTTCCATAATATTTAGATTTGCATGTAATTGTTTGAACATATGAATGCATAAAACAGTATTTAAGTGATTCTAACTGATTTAAAGCATTAAAAGTGTATTTTGATGTTTGTGTTTTCATAAAATGTGTGTAAACATCTGGGCTTCAACTGTAAGTTCCATGTAAATGCTAATGCTTCTTATGAAAAAATGGCATAATCGTTTTAATGTAACTTCATAAACCCTCGCTTCCAACGAAGAGCTTTCAGAAGGGGGTAATATTTCCATTAATTCTTCCATTTGCATCCCACTGCTGTTTTATCGAACCCTCCTTTTACCAAACAATCAGCTGAGAAAGGGATTTAATGGGCCAGCATTACAAGTTAAGGCCTGCTAAATCTTTGTGGCTGATGCAGCTTTTACAGCTTCCTCCTTCTGGCGTGCAGCATCTTGTTACGTCAAAGAGCTTTTTTCTGCTGACCATGTCCTGCAAGCTGCTGGGAAACGCTGCAAGGTGACCCAAATAGTCCTGAGACTTTTCCTTTCTCAAGCAACGCATGTGAAATTTAACCCTTTGTGTTTGCCTACTCCAAACATATAAATCTGAAACAAGAATTTTTTTCCCCCACAACATTCAAGTCATGTAGTTAATTTATTAATAAATTGTATCATGTTGCCAACAAATAATCTTTCAAAAGATAAGCTTGAGAGGAGTCTTTTGATAATTGTGTAGCGTTGTGCAGAAATTTATTGTTGCAAACTAAACAAAGCAGGAACCCAAAGCAGAACATGAATTAACGTTTTATCATAAAGCTTTTTTCATCAAAAACAGATGATGCTAAAGTGTGCAGCTCTAATTGTAGTCAATAATAACTGAGGAAAAAAGCTATAGCTTTTAAACATACCATAAGAATATCACACAAATTTTAAAGCAATAAATAACTGGTATGCATAAGTAAACATGAATTATTCAAACATTCAAGTGTTAAACTTCATAAAGGTGGTTTTGAGCCTGTGGCTAGTCAGTGTTGATGTGAGTAAAGGGCTAAATGAGCTAGAGCTGTGGTAACAGGTTCCAAATTCATCAAAGTAAATACTAGCCACAGGTTCAAAATGGAAATATTATATAACCAGTGTTCAGAAAAATACAGAAACACCCAACAATCAACATTACATTCATTCTGCATGTGGGCCCAGAGATCTTTGGGTAATGTGTGAGAAATTCAGGCACCCCATGTGGGTCTTAACTGGGTCCCATAAAGAAAATCCCCACACGTTCCAATATTCTTCTGCAACAAAACATTAAAATGAAGTCAGTATGTAACATAGATACAATCCCATCTTTGACCCATTATTTCTACCCATATGGGGCCCATATGTAAATGTTGTCCGGCTGTTTGTGTGAGTACCATCCTTTCTGTAAAGACCAAAACAGAAAAATCTCAAACAGCAAATCAGGCTAACTGTATGTACAGGTAGCTCTATATATACAGGAGCATAAATACATGTTATTAAATAAAACCTTTCTACGCTAATGTTTGGTATAGATGGGCACAAACCCAGAAAGCATATTTTTCTTTTTTTTACTTTGGGCATGTATAATGCTGAGCTAAATAGTCAACATTCAAGGAGAAAGACTTTGTGGCTCTCAGTAGGTCAAGAGAAACATTTGGTTTGACCCAGTTTCTTTGAATGAAGAGGCACTCCAGCTATTTCTCACAACGGTTCTCAGATTAAAACCACAAGTATCACTGGTAAATTCAAAATTCTCTCTAATGTCGTCTTTGCTTCATATAGAAAAGTGGAGAATATGAGTAACTTCCTGGTTTAAACTAGAGGACAACCAGCTACTTGTTCCAATCCCTAAATAACTGTTTTCTAGTTACAATTTGGAAAAACAAGATATTCTAAACGTTGTGTTCATCAGAACAGTTCATCACTGCATCCAACACTGAAAAACACTTTCAGCCAAACAGCCCAGCTAGTATCTGACTGGGATCTGGGTTGGCAGATAAGATTCCTCACAGGTTACAGAGAAATGCTGAAATAGATTTTATAAAAGACAATTCTTGGAGAAAAGTAGGACCCATGTGAGACCTGGATTATTGATTTTCTTAATATTCACTGGGGACTAAGCGAAGCGTGTCCAACAGGATTGCCAGTAAAATTGTATTTAAATGGTCCTTCAAACCAGAGTAAAACCCATATGAGGCAGACATGCACATGTTGCAGTACCAACTGATCTTTTTATCTGTTTTTGTCATCATAAAACACATAACCAGCTAAAATAAATACAAAATTCTGTTGTTTTATTGTTTTAAAATGTCAGTCAGTATGGAAATATCTGTATCTTTTAATGTTCTGAAAAAGTCTCAGATCCACAATGTGAATAAATTGTTTGACAAACTATTTGATAGAGTGCTCCTTTAAGTGTTTCCAAGCAACACAGACAAACTCCATTTTTAAGCCCTTCAAGTGAAAATTAGCAATGACCCAAATCCAGCTCCTACTGAAGTGAACCAGCCTCATGTGGAGAGTCTTCACATCCTTTACATGCATCATAGTTTTCTTATAAATGCATTTTGTCAAACACAGGCAACCTGGTCTCCCATTAGTGTCTTCCTCTGTTATTCTTAACTCTATAAAAGTACATGAAGTGGATGCTTCTAAAACATCCATTAAATTTGTGCAAGCAAGCAAAAAAAAGAAAGAAAGAAAGAAAGAAAGAAAGAAAGAAGAATCACAAACGGAATGAATCATTTAGTGAAAGTGGTGATACAATCAAAGCTTGTGTCTCCCTGTTGTGCAGCCTGGCTCCTGGTTCTTCGTAGCAAAGCACCATCAGGGATTGTGTTACTGCAGAAAAAAGGGTGTTTGTCAGGACATTTTACCCAGACAAACAGTGAACCTAGACTGAGTGTGGATCACTACATAACCTGTTAATGCCCAAACGAGACATCCCTGATGCAATTAATACCTGTGTACATCAAAGGAGAGGAACAGAATGCAAAAAGTCAATCACTATTAACCCAAAGACAAAAACATATATAGAAATGAGAAAAAAAAAACATTATGGGACAAATGTGTTGTGCTTAACAGATAATGCAGCAACATGATGTAAATAAACACTTGACTTAATTGGTCAAACCTGCTACAACCACTATGATTCCATATTAGTGAGGTCTTTTGTGCACTTAAAGTTATATTTGCATTCTAAGAAGCAAACCTGTAGCTCATATCATCGTCTTGTTCTTCATTAAGACAGCAGAGTTAGCACAGCTAAGATTTACAAGCTGATGCATGCATGAGTAATTCAAATCTAACCCCCGATCATCAGAAGCAGAAATAATAATAATAATAATAATAATAATAATAATAATAATAAATCTTGATGTTTATCATTTGTTTTACAAAATCCCTGCCACAGTAGAGTAATCAGGGCTCTCAGCTGGATACATTCTGCATTTTATGTGGAAGAGGATTTAGGATGGAGGAATAAATGGTTGCTAGGTGACAGGATAAAAAGAGGCCACAGGTGGAAGTGTCCCAGCATGATTTTTCCCCCTATTATCTGTCTTTCCTTAATGCTGCTATGACAGTGGGATGAGCAGTCTCAGAGAAGCCAAGGCACATTTTTTCAATCATTTCCCACAATTACATTTTCTATTTCTGCATCTGTCTGCATCGGTTTTATGTAACAGTGCAGCAAACGTCTCATCTTACCTTTCTGTCCTTCACTTTGCCCTTTATGAGCTGCCCAGGCAGATAGTTCAGTGATCTACACTGTTGTGTTGCCCCTTCTTCAGTAAGCTTACATAACCCTCCTCGCTGCTGCAGAAGTTAAAGTGCAGCAGAACCTCCTGAAAAGAGAGCAGAGCTCACCTCCCACATCCCCTTGACTCATCTGTGCATCATGAATTTGACATGAATCTCTCAAAAGCAAGCACTAATAATAACTGCAAGCAGCAAATAAGCTGTGAGAGCAACTAGGACACAACGACATCCCGTACACAATGCACTAGCCAGGGAGTTTTCTCCAGAAATCTACTGAACCGGAAGCTCCTTACTGGCCTCTGTGATATTTAGGCACTCTAACCCCTGAAGGACCAGCCTCAGGATTCAAGAGCAGTAAGGTTGTAACTGGAGAGCAGCCGTGTCACTGAGAGCTAAAGGATGGAGCTCCACCCCTCACTATTTAATGTAAAGCACATTTCTAATGTCATGGGTGAAAGGTCAGTATCTGACGTCCTATTTGAGCTTCACAGGCCAGGGGAGGCACGTGCGCAGTCCGAGCATGGAGGAAAACACGATGGTGGGTCGGTGCTTCTTGAACTTCAAGCCTTTCTTCACCCGCTGGGTGTTCTCCGCCACGTACAGCTCACCCTGCTGGGCCGCACCGGTTATCCGCGACACCAGCTCCCCGTGAACCACCACCTGCTGCTCGGACCGCACAAACATCTCCCTGAGCTCCTCCAGCCGCCGCTCCATCTCCCTGATGACCCGCTGCCGCTCCTCCACCTCCAGCAGGCGCCGCCGGGCCGCCTCGAACTCCATGCTGGAGCTGGGGGTGACCAGCTTGGAGGAGGGGGCCGTGGCAGAAGTGGACGGGGGATCGGAACCGGCCAAGAGAGCCCCTGTCACCCTCCGAAAGTCTCCCATGGAGATGGACCGCCTGGTTGCTGGAGACGCCAGAGCCAGGAGAGTAGAGGCAGACACGGAAGGAGGCATGGCGGGCTGAGGAAGAGGGGAGGAGGAGGACGGTGATGGGGACGACGAGTCCGGCAGGTTTGGATCAGGATGGGAGTCCGTCCCTTTAAAAGCTGCTGCCACGTCCTCAGCCGAGCCTTCATCAGGGCTCTCTGGGTTTGTTCGCCGCCCTCTCACAGTCTTGGCACCGCTTTTTCCTCCATCTTTGCTGATTTTCCTCTCCATCCTCCCGTTTCAGGTGAAAGAGCAGCAGAGACGTGCAGCGATGCAGCCCAGGAAGCGCTCCATCCATTAATAAGACATCCGAGCTCAGATTGTGCAGCCTCTGCATCCGAGTTGTTGTGCTGTGGAGGGCGCCTGCTGGCATTTCATTGGCTCCTGCATTTCTGAGCATGTCAGCTGGTGATTGGCCAGCCTTCCTCCCGGCTGCTGATGCTGGCAGGCTGAGTGTCCTCCGTCTGACTCTCCCTCGTCACCATCCTGAGCTCCGCTTTCAGAATCTGACTTCAGTGTCCTTCTGACATGATGTTTCTTCCCTTCTGTTCTCTCAGCCTCTCTGTTGCCATCCTGCACACCAGGTGGTGTCTCCATTTTCCTCTCTCTTGCCCGGACGGTTGCCCATAGCAACACAGTCTTGACATCAGTTGCCAAGAGCAGGAGGGAGGGGTGATGCTCCACTTGATCTCTCCCTTAATCAGTTGATTACACAGCATTACTGCTCACTGCCACTACTCCATCATACTCTCTTGCTCAACAAAAAGCAGTCTTTCTTTCTTTCACTAAAAGATTATGAAACAGTCACCAAATATGTTTTTCACAGAAGAATCAGATTGCTACTGACCTCAGCCAATTAAAGATTAGTGGATTATTTTTAAAAGCAAGTTGATGCCAGAAAATTAACTAATCTCTACCATTTCTGTCAAGAAGGATTGTCACACATTCAGTTATTCCAGTTATGTATTATTGCTGCTACCAAAAGTATATTCTCTGTAAATTCCTAAGGTACACCAATCCAGATGTTTGTGGGGACATATGTGAACTTAACATCAAAACAGTTTACATCTCTGGCAGATTTAGATTTGAAGTAATATTTTAATTTGACCAACATTTAGGAAGTAATATTAATCTTTTTGAATCTGACAGAGAATCTGTGGAAGGAGATCAGGAGACCTCAAAACTCACCAACAAAGATAATTTGTCTGTGGAAAAATGCATAAAGCTGATCTGGAGTTATAAGGATGTTTCTGTAATGCTGGTAATGATTTGCTCTGCTTATTGAGAATTTAGAAACATTTTTGTTTATTTGACATAAATAAAACGATAAAAATTTTTCTCCACATTTATGTTCCTTTAGCTGTTAGAGACGCCTGTCTCATTTATGATGAACAGCAAAACTTTGTGTGTGTATTTAAGTTTAATGTTGTTCCTGTTGGGACTGGAGACATTTAACGATAAATTCAAACTAGTGCACGCAATAATTTTGTGTTAATTTTTTTATCTGTGAAAAAAAAAGCTGAAATAAAATGACTAAAACCCCATCTATGTCAATTTTTTAACAGTATTGCACCATGTCAACCTAAACCTGCTGCCTGTTTGATCTGTTGCTTTATATAACATCAGGATAATCTACATCAAAGTGTCTGGATGTGAACTTGAGCTGCTCACATCAGGCTCTAACTCATTACATCATCTTCACTAAGTTCATTTTTCAATTTTCTGCCACAGGCTCTAAAAGCTAACCTTACATTCAGTCTAGACATATTGACTGATTTGGCTGCAGGACACAGATGATGAATTAAGTAAGACAAAGCTCAAGTTCACTAAAATACACACAAGACTGATGAGAGGGGGAACGGCGCTGTGTTTTAAACCATGAGTGTTTTCAATAAATGTCTTCTTTCATGGTGAAGGGAAACAGATGAAGCTTTCAGCGGGTCAGAGGTGGCTGTGCGTGTCTTCATGGACTCGGCTCTTTGCTTTTATCTCAGGATCGGCGTTGCATTAGTCAGTGCTGCGGCTGCTCTCTTCTTGCTTTTAGCTTCACTAATCTCCAGAGTGAAGAGGGAGTGTTAAAGAAAACAGCAAAAAATAGACGAGGCAAAGAAAGCGAGGGAAGGATGGACTATATGCATCTGAAAGTAAAGATGGCAGGAAAATAAAGGAAGAAGAAATAAATTGGAAGAATACATATATAGCAGTAATGCATCAAATCAATTCAAATTTAATTCGACTAAAGCTTTTCATTCATTTTACAAATGTTTTGTTTTAAATGTTTTTATTTTAGGCAAAGGTGGCTGCACAGCACCCAGGAGTTAAATTAATGTGAAGGTTTCATTAAAAATGTTGAACACAAACCCGGATCTGACTACAGGAGCTGCTCTCCCTGCAGAACCTTTTATTATCCACCGATGACGTGCTGAACCTTCAGAATAAAAACGTTTTGTAACCTTGAAACCTTCTCTCTGGCCTATATGGAAGTCAGCATATAACTTATATGAATGATCTTGTTTTGCTAATTTATAAATATAGGGAAAGTTTTTAAAAAATAATTCATTACTGATAATATCTTTAACTGTAGAGAAAGGCTTTTTATCCTGCAATTTATTCAGCAGAAAGATGTCTGAAGCCTTGAATGTGAAAGCAACTCTAGGCATAAAAATGTTTTAGTGCGACAAAGCCTGAAGGTTTCCACTGTCTGCTTTTGTTTGGCTGAGCCCTCATGACGACTCCTTCCCTGGAAACTGATTGGGGATGAAAACATTTTTTAACCACAGAGCTGTTCTGATAGCTCAGGTTGACTAAAGTGATTTCCAAACTACAGAGGACACCTGAACACAAGCTGCACCAACTAACTTTGAACAGAAAAAAAAGTGAACATATATATAAGCTCCACTTTTCTAAAAGCTTCAGGTGTCGTGAAATATTTATGCAGAAAGATTTCTTTAACTTTTAATGAAATACTTATTTTCTGAACAGCGCCTGCAGCACGCCTGCTGAAACAGACAAAAAAAAAAGAAGAAAAAATACAGTAGTATTGAGCCCTGACTTCATCTTTTGGAGCATAAATTTAAACTCCTTGGAGAGCAGAAAACCTTTTTCAAGAGCAGACCTTAGATCTGCTTAGATTTTACTGTAAAATTTCTATTTCCTACTTACACAACCATCAAATTTATCTTGTAAAAGAATTGATCAGATTTCTTCTTCTGCTTTGTTTCTTTTTTCATATTGCATGACAATAAAGCTGAAGTAATAAAGCTAATCTTTGATCACATTATTTATTACTTTTTCAGATTCAAAATATCCTCCTTTCTTTAATTGTGTGATAAAACTCATACGACAGAAAAACGATTTCCTTTAGGGAACAATTCTGAGTTGTTTGCTGTATATCATAACTCATCAGCTTCTACCACGGCAAAAATCTGTATTAAGAATCAGTTTTCCTGCAAACCCCTGAAAGCTTCAGGAAAAACAATTACATGGTACAATTTCCATGATAAAGTGCAATTACTCTCATGTGCCAAATCCTTCTAAAAATACAATTATCTCCATCCCGCCTCTCAAATCTCCCATTTATCCCTTCCTAACTAAAACTGACGTGAAAGCCTCCACTCCTCAAACCAAACTCTCTGTTCCAGATTATTTTAATCTGCCATGTGTTTGTATTTTGAGCATGCACGTGTGGAGGATGAGGACATTAAAGTGCCTTTGCATTATCTGGTCCATCTCTGGCTGACACGGTTTTTTTGTTGTCCATCTGAGACGCCAGAAATGTGCAGCAGCAGAGTACTTAGCAGTCATGTAGTGAGACTGTTACATAATCCAGCTGGATAAATAAGTAAGGAGCCTTCAGGGAAGAGGATAAGAAGAAACACAACAGGAATATAGATAACAGATCAACTTTTTTATGAACTCAATAGATACAGTGCCTGTAGTATTCCTATTTACATCGCAACTGCAATGTCTTTTAAACTAAGGCTGGAAACCACATTTGTTTAGACCTGTTTTTGGTCAACAATAACTAGAACATCATTAGTTTTAGTCTGGGCTGCCTCTTTTCCTTGCCACTGTAGTATGATGTTTTTTGTTTGCTGATTGTGTTAGGATTGCATCATGTAAAGGACTTTGAACTGCACTGAAATGTGTTCAGGCAGTTTAGTTGTCATGCTATGTATAACATGTAAATTGTTATATATCACAGGAATCTACTTTGGGTACTGCAGGGACAAAAAAAGCAATAACAGTTGAGGTTTTGCTACACAGCAGTGTTGTGTTTGTGCAAGTAAAAATGAATTATGGGTAACAATTGCCAAGGCTATAAACCTGATAAATTACCAAATAACTGTGTGCTGCAGTGGGATATTGAGCATAAATATTCAGCTTTATGTACAGCATGTTGAAATCTTAACTCACATCAGCAAGAGAAAAATGTTTCAACTGATGAGGCATCATTAAACATCGATAATGTCCCCAAAGTTTCCCTTCAACAGCTTATCAGACTAGCATCCTCTGACATCCACCCACTTCCACTGTTACAGAACCTGAGGAAAACAGACAGTAATATAAACAAAGGAGACAAGACGAGCAAAAAAAAAAAAAAAAAAAAAGCACCCCTTTCCTTTTTTTCCTGAGATGGCAGACAAACAATGCTGTTCCTTTTTCCACTGCCCTGTAATCAATACCAGTTTTCTGTTCCTGCTGCAGCAGCAGGCTGAGTCAGTCAGCCTGCGTGCACGTGTGAGTGGGAGCAGGCGTAAAAGAGCTGGAAGTCATTCATTGCACTGTGAGTTACTGGCACATTGACGTCAGTGCACAGAGAGCAGGGCCCAGCGGAGGCATATAAACTGAGCATTGCTGTCTGAGGACAGACACAGGCATTTATTTCATGAAACGCTGGCGTACATCTGCTGAGCACAAACGATTTCAGAGGGCTCTATAGGTGCCCCCGCATTATGAGCAGCAGTTACTCAGATGGCAGTTATATAAGGAACTGCTGCTGTGCAGACAGAGACGGGTAGCAGCAGGTAGAAAAATGTGCTAACTTTCAGGCTGGAGGGGAAAGAATAAGACTGAGCAGCTACATTCTGACGAAAGCTAAAATACAATGAAAACATCCTGAAAACATTCCTTCATATTTGTATTACAAGCTGCTTCCACTGTGCAAGAACGCCATGATTTATACGATTCTACTCTAAATCCTGTTGCAGCAACCTTGAGAATCCTAAAAACTCATCAGTAAGCTTAATAAATGATTAAACCACTGAGCGCTTTACACTACAGCCACATTCGCTCATCCACACTCACAAGTGAGCATACATTCATACACTGACACACATAGCAAAAAGCAAATTGGGGTCAAGTGCCTTGCCAAGGGGCACATCGACAGAAACTGGAAACAAACCTACAACTTTTGGACTACAAAATGACTTCTCTTCCCACTGAGCCACTATTTCAATAAATGTAACCGAGTTGAAAATCAACACAGTATTTTCAGTTTTGGAAAGCGCTCTGTTCATCAGGGATGCGTTAAACTTCATAGGCCTGGATTTTCAAAATTCAAGCACTGCCCTTTGTCTCCCTCTAGTGGTCATCAGTGGAAAAAGCATGGTTCTTCATTTCGGCTCCTTATAAATAAATAAATAAATACACCGACACATTTAGAGAGGCCTTAAAATATAAACATGACATCATATCTTCAGATTTGGAATACATCTTCCTATAGTTATATCAGAATCATTTTAGTTTAGTCCAATTCACTTTTTTACCTTACGTTTTTCACATTACAACCAGAAAATTGTGAATTTCAAGGCTACAAAACAAAAAATAAAATAAAAAAATACTCCAGGGGTGCAGAGTTCATCCATGACAGAAACACTTTATATTCTTTAAAACTATATGCTTTTTTTTCCATGTGAAAAAAAAGGATTTAAAGATGAAATTACAAAAGAACCAAGTGACACAGTTTGTCATAGCAACTCCATTTTTAATATTATAAGATATAAAAATCTTCATCTTTATCATACAATAACATCTTTCCCACAATGCCATCAGTCAAAAGAATGAGCTTTTTGCCAAACAAGAATTAGAACAGAACTTTGATCCCTTTTGAGGTAAGACAGCTTGTTCTCAGTATATCCAGCCTTACAGGTCTGTCCTTTAAAATCACATTATAATGCAAGACAGTTTCACCTGCAGGCACCGAGCTGAGAGCACGACCTGACTCAGGAAGTGATTCAGGAAAGATCCACAGATTGCTGATTTAATGTGATGAAAGTGGTAAAAAAAAACAAAAACAAAAAAACCCAAAAACGAATCATATTCAAATATGATAAATGGGGGGGAGGGTAAGGAGGAGGAGTGTGTGGCTTTATCAGCCAGTTATGTTTGAGTGCTCAGTTAAATCAGGACATCAATAAGTAAGTGTCCCTTTTACATTCTTACAACATAAGAAGAGACCTGCAGGCTGTGATCTGCTCAGCATGTCTTTCACTATTTTAAACCATTTCGTGTCTTGAGACAAAAAGCAAAAAAACAACAACAAAAGCAGCCAACACAAACAGCTTTCAATATGCATTATCCAAGAAACAGTGGAATAAACGAGAAACCAAAGCATTGAACAGATTTCAACATGCCACATTGTTCTGTGGGCAGATTTTCTTTCACAGAAAGCCAACTATTTCACTAGTTTATAGTCATAAAAATAGGAGACTTTTTTATTAACCAAGCAGAGAGAAAGCAGCAAACAAAGAAGCCACATGACATCTTCACGTCACCATGCACATGACTCTGCAGACAGAACCGACACACACTGCAAGTCATGCAATTCACACTCACTCTCACACACACACACACACACACACACACACACACACACACACACACACACGGTCTGTAAAACCAAACAAATTGAGATCAACATCAACCCAAAACATTTCCCAGAATCCACAATGTTCTGGTTGAACCAGAGCCCCACGAAAAAATACTTAATCATTTTAATTCTGCTTTTTGAAGAAAGACGAACAAAAAAAACGTTTTACAGCAGTTGGACAATACTGTGGCTCTGTGCTGTCGGCACATCGATTTGGCAGCACAACGAGGAATATAAAGCTTCAAAAGAAGAAGAGCAGACAACTGAACAGGCCGACAGACAAGCGTGCAGCAGGAACTAATTACAGCAATGATCAGGAGAGAAAACTTTCATCGGCTGCATCCGCTCCGTCGCTGGTCATGCAAACGCGTCATTCCCAAAACGCCCCGCCCCCCGCTGTTAAACACCCACCCCCACGCGTCCTCATCGCTCTCATTCACCATCCAGATCTTTTACCGCTCCGAATCCACGGGCTCCCAGCAGCCAACGAGCCCACACACACGGAGGACGACAGCGAGAGCAGGAGAACGTGATGTCACGAGATGAAGGCAGGACCACAGTCGGTGTTCCTTGGCTGGCTTTTGGCGGCTGGACGCTACGTCCCAGAGCAAGCTGACTGGGCTGGTTTGGAGCCTTTTGAAGTTGGTTTTGAAGATCAGGCTCCGTTGAGCGGGATGGCTGGCTTTTTATTTATTTATTTTTTGTTTCTTTTTAAGTCGCTACAGGGAGGTGGAGGGCAGCTTCTTGACGCGCCGCTGGGCGAGGAAGGAACTCTCGATGGGTTTGAGCTCCGGAGTGGGCTGGGAGTTCTTCAGGGCGGAGTAGGTGGCCAACATCGCACCCTGAGAACAGTGGAGAGGTTACGACTGTTCGAAATGTGGGAATCAGATCTAAATCTACTGAATTACTACTTGAGAATATTTTTTTTCCAAAACATTGCTCAAATAAATGTAACTGAGTAAATGTAACTAGTTGTTACCCAATTCAATTGGAGGGCATGCATGATTGAATAGAAGTTATTTTTGTATCAAAGAGCCTTGAGGCGACATTTTGCTGTGAATTGGTGCTACATGAATAAACTGAACTTTAAATGCAGGCAAAGCACTGAGTCGTTACCTTGACCAGTTTGGGGTCCTGGTGAGGGAGCTGGCTGTTGGGTAGCTTGTCCCTCTGGACGATCCAGGGGTGTCTGAGGACCTGCTTAGCAGTCAGTCTCTGGTGTGGATCCACATGGAGCATCTTGGACACAAGGTCCTGGACGGTCCAAACAGAATGAGAACGGGCGCCACAGCACCTGAAATATGTGACTAAATGTTTGAGGTGTGAGCTCTACCTTGGCAGCATCAGACACAGTGTCCCAGTTCCCTCCAGCCAGGCTGAAGTGACCACTTCCTATCCTGCTCAGGATCTCGTTAGGCGTGTCCTCCGGCCCGTTGGCAAACGGAGTGAAGCTGGTGGAAGTAAGAAAAAAGGCAGAGTGAGTAAAAAGAGCAGCGAAAGGAGAGAAAAAGACAGACAATGAGAACTCACCCAGCCAGCATGGTGTACAGTAAGACTCCCAGACTCCAGATGTCACATCCTTCATCGTAGCCTTGACGCTTCAACACCTGGAAGCCCACATCATCGCGCATTACAATTTAGATAAATGGCATTTAAAGAGTATCATCTTGAACATGTGATCCGCTCACTTCAGGAGCTACAAAGTTAGCAGTGTAGCACGGGGTCATCAGCAGGCCGTTGTTGGCGCGCAGCTGCTTCGCAAAGCCAAAGTCGCAGATCCTGATGGACTCGGGATTTCCTGATTCATCAACGTAGAGGATGTTGCTGGGCTTCAGGTCTCTGTGCACAACCTGGAAAACAAGAGGACGCAGGAGTGGAGAAAAAAAAGAGAGGATCCAGAAGGCAAGTTACAGAGGTCAACTCAGCAGGATAGTGTCCTCAAATCGATAATTTATTGAAGCGATTTAGATAAAAATAAAACCTGATGTATAGATTTATTACACATTCTAAGCACATGTCTGTTCATTTCTGATTAAGGCTCACATGTAATGAAAACCCAATGCTAATTTTCTCTGTAAATTCAAAGTTTACAAAATAGAAATTTCAGCATAAATGTTACGACCAACACGAGAGCTGACAGTTACTGAGAGCCTCCATGGTGAAGTGGGTGAGCTGAACAAGGTAACATGAGAACTAGATCCAAGCACTTAATAGAAAACTGAGTGAAAGGAAAAAGTTTGGTAGAAAAATTACCGCAGCCTTGAAAGGATGGAGAATCAAACTCCATTTGAGAGTTAAAGAATCTGCATTAAGTAATATTAACATGTTCGTCTTCTTAGATTAATCGAGTGCGTTCACATGTTAACAGTCCTAATTAGGAGATGAATAAAATCCTCTGAAATGAGTTTTGGACTTAAATTACCTTATCGTGCATTTACTCAACAGCTGTTTTTTAGACTGATTACGTCTTTTGGTTGAATTTGAACCCTGACTCGGTGTGACTGGATGAAAAGGCCAGGCTCACCCCCTGGGAGTGGAGGTACTCCACCGTCTTTGTGATGGTGTGAAGCACGGCGCTGGCCTCCCGCTCTGAGAAAAACTTCTGCTTCAGAATCCGATCCAGCAGCTCTCCGCCGCGCATCAGCTCCGTCACCATGAAGACCTGCTTCCCGTTGTCATACACCTGAAACAAAAACAAGGCTTCACACACTGACAAGACCTCCACTTTTAAAAGGAAGTAAGAGCGTCGGGTGTTGATTTAGACCCACATCCTTCAGCGTTATGATGTTGGGGTGCTGTCCATATCGAAGCAGGATCTCTATTTCCTCCGACGGATCTGTGCTGGTCTTGTCAATCACCTGAAGTAAAAGTTTATAGAATAAGATTCATCTTTTAAACAAACGGAAAAACATTTGGATCGCATTCTTCTATTTCAGTCTGGTTTTGATGTGCTTCCTCAGCCGTTAAATGACAGGTTGTTCCTTTTTTTCCTGAATCTATTCATACCTTGACAGCATACTCGGTGTTGGTGGCTTTGTGGATGCAGCGCTTGCAGACGGAGAAGGAGCCCATGCCGATGTCCTCCTTGAGGACGTACCCGTCGCTGAACAGAAGGTTTTTCCCGTGCAGCTGCTGCAGAGAGAGATGAAGCTTGAAGAGTAGCGGAGGAGTGACAGGCTGACAGAGCTGACGAGGGCGGAGGACGTTGACGGATCTGAGGAAGAGGTTTTTTTGTTTTTTTTTTGGTAGCTACTCCAGCTGCTGCTCTGAACCCACTGACTGCTGTTTATTATTATTAGAAATTATCATTTCTGCATCCAAGGGTCTTAAATATTGGTTTTAAAATACTAAAACTACAGTAATTGTTAAACTAATATTTTGGAAATGTATACAATAGGTTTGCAGCAGAGGAATTAAACAACTATGTATAGTTAAAAGCATAATTTTCCTTTAATGTCACAATATTCATTACTTGAAAACAGAGGACTGGGACTAATTTCTATTCATACATAAAATGATTGTCCCACAGAGGGGAAATTTTGCAACTGACTTTATTTTAAGCTTCGTTTCAACACAGAATAAAGGAGAAGTTATGTTAATTTGTTTGCCGACTTCTCGTCAGTAAGCTCATTTCAGAAAATCTACCTTGTCCATACACATTTACGCAACTATTTTTCAATTATTGCAGCAAAAATGTCAGTTAAAGCAAATTAGAGTTTTAGAACAAAGAGATTTTAGAGTTTTTTGTCATTTATTGGTGCATAACAGCACTAAAAACATAAATAGTTTCATGTAATTTTTTTCCCATAGTTAAGCACTCCTGGAAAAGATTAAATAAAAATTAGTCCTCTTCTAAATGCTGGGAGCAATTACACAAAATATTGTGTAAATTATTTCATTTGCTTTAAACTTGTTGTCTTCATCAGTGTTTAAGTAAGAGACAAAGATGAATTAACTTTTAAGGCTGGTAACATCTAAGCAGCCATGTTTAGATTATTTGTCATTTTGTTTCATCATCGTTTCAGTTGCAGAAGTTGGGATTCAGTTCAGGTAAAATATAAAGACGTTTATTTCTGTCATCTCTATCTGGGGCAGAACGGTTCTGCAGGCATGTTGGCATGAAGGAATCTACATTTAGACAAAATATTCACTGTAGCTTTTCACTCGTTCTTATGATTTCTCTCACAATGTTACACAATGCTGAATAAAAACATGTGCTTGTACTGCTGACAGCTGACCTGGACCACTGGGTGTGGCGGCGGCTGCGGCGGCTGTGCTAAGCCTTCCTCCTCCAACAGAGTGGACGCAACAAAGCTGAAGCCTCTGAACAGCTGATGAGCTCCAGCACTGGGCGGCACACCAGGAGAGTCTGGAACATGATATGAAATCCATCAAATAAAACGTACGACTTTACTGGCTGCTGCATCACGCTGTAGCTGCGTTCTGACCTTTGGGTGTGCGGGAAGTGAACTCTGAGTCGAAGTAGAAGGTGTCGTCTGGGCGGGCGACAGCTGGCCTGAACGGAGGCTTTACTTCCCTTCGGAAGAGTTTCTGAGGAGAATTGATATTTTTTGTTACCTCTGATGATTCGAGAACCATTTTTAGAAATCTATGTGCAATTTAAAAGTCCTCAGGAGCACAAACACTCACATTCCAGTCTATAGTGGAGAAGAAGCCGTGTCGCTTTATCTCCTCTGCACCGTCGGCGCCCGAGCCTAAAAGCACAACGGAACATTTTCGCAGCATCAAGCGACTGCAAATACAGATCTAAATAACCCTTTTCTCAAACTGTGTCAGAAATTATGCCTTTGGTGAAAACCATGTTCTTGATCAACTAACCCAGTCTGTTGGCAGGGTTTCTCTTGAACAAAGCCCTGAGCAGAGACTGGGCTTCAGCACTTAGGAACTGAGGCATTCCTAGGCGTGCCCTGCAGGAGAGAAACATACGGAACAGCTTTAATTATTGCACCCTGGGGGGGACTGACAGTATGTGACAACAGGAACTAGTGCACAAGTATTCCTGTCAACTGATTTTACTCACTTCAGGATCAGACTCATCGTTTCTTTGCGGTCCTTCCCTTGAAACGGCAGAGATCCTGTCAGCATCTCAAACTAGCAGAAGAAACTTTCAGTCAGCATACATGATGAAACATTTAGAAAAAAAAAAAAAAACTTAAACAGGTTTTTAATAACCCCAAGAACATTCTTTTCTTTCAGTCTCCTCACCATCAGTACCCCAAACGACCACCAGTCAGCGCTGTGGATGTGGCCCTGCCTGTTGACAACCTCTGGCGCCATGTACTCCACAGTACCACAGAACGAGTAAGCCTTCTTCTCATGATCGATGGCTTCTTTGCACAAGCCGAAATCTGGAGTAAACACAAAACAATTTTTAAAACATTAACATGATGCAAAATGTAGCTGATTAACATCTTCATATCTTCAGAAAGTTTCAATAATTCAAGTCAAAAAGGGAAATGTATAAACATTTCTGACAGCTTTAATTTAGATTCAAATGCATTGTTCCAAACATAAAAAAAGTTTAAAGATATGTTGGCCTACTCAAAGATATGTCTGTGTATATCACTTCTTTGACGATAAGATAAAGTGTAATAATTAACAATGGGAACTGCATGCTGATACGTTTATCACTGTGCTGTGACTGCTGAAGGTCAGTGTGCATTAATTAAATACTGAAAGGTGAAGAAGCAGACAGGAGACTCACCTGTGAGTTTGATATGTCCTTCCTCATCCAGGAGGATACTAAGAGAAACACACACAGGATCCATAATCAAAATGAGACATTCAAAAACTGAGAAGAAAACGACTCCAAGGGAACAAGAAACACACAACTAAACAGCTTGACAATAATTGGTTTGGAAAGTTATATACAGACAGGCCCTGATTTATCAAATATTAATAACGTAGAAAAATGTTTAGTGACATTTCTACTCTTCATCTGGGATTTCTGAGTTGGGTGGTGAGTGTAATGATATGGACAAATCCTATGCCTGCTCTCAGATCATGTATGTGGGTTTATGTCAATGTGGACCAATAATGTAGGAGAGAAAAACATGGCAAAATATTAATTCACACACGCATGCATAAATGTGCCATATAACAGGGATGTGTTCACTGAGGGACATTTTTAATCAGTGATTCTTAGTTTCCTTCAAAGATCAGAGAAGCTGGCGGCATAAATATTCAATAGGCTGCTGGGCAAAGTTAAGTCACAGAAAATATTAAAGCAGCACCATGCTTACTTATTAGACAGGACTGAGAATAATTTAGTCTCAAATAGGAATGCAAGCTCAACTGTACCTTTACCAACCCCATAGAGGGGAATTTAGCCATTACAGCAGAATAAACACAAGCAAAATACAAATAAGATTAAGAAAATAGCTCTATGTAATTAATTTAAGTGTGATTAAAATTAAAGTGAAGAGTCTGATAAAAGAGGAAAGAGTCCATTATGTCTGAAAGGAGTTCTGTAATGTTTGAAAGAATGAGAGTCTTCTTAGGATCTCACTACTAAAAAGAGATGGTTACATGCTTCTATTTCACAGGATGCTATTAAGATATTGCACAACATTTGCATAACCACTATTTGTGAGAAGAACTGCATCTCTGGCGCTTTTTATTGTTAATCTTCTGTTGTGATGTAATCACTTAAAAATTTAAGACAAATGCGTCTTATTATAATTTTCCATCCATCCGTTTCCCACATTCTGTGTGGGAAGTCCCTGAAACTGGATAAAAAGAGCTGCAGTCTACAAACAATGATTGTTAGCCACTCAATTGTCTGTAAATCATTAAGATTGTATTAGGATCTCTCCAAAAGTTACATAATTTCTCCTGGGTGTCCAGATGCATCAAATTACAAAGTTGAAAGGAATAAAAAACCTCAGAAAGTAATAAGATTAGTTCTGGTTTGACAAAAATACCAAAAATTCAAAGCTGCATCAATGTTTATATACTTCAATTTTCTAGAAAAGTATGACAATAATAAAAGTGAATGACATTTTTATTAGTGTGGATGTTTTGCAGAGAGTTTCTGCTTTTTTCAGATGTTGCACTTACTTTTCAGGTTTGAGGTCTCTGTAAATGATGCCTAGGCTGTGAAGGTGGTCCAGGCCTAAAGCAAGCTCTGCTAGATAAAACTTCACATCCTCTTCTGTGAACATCACCTGGCAGGCATGAGACAGGAAGAATGTCACAAGAGAGAAACAGTAAAAGGAAATGCTCAAAACTTATCAGCTGGATTCGATAAATAACTCATGATTGAATAAAATCCCCTTTAGAAATAATTCTCAAGTTTCTCTCACCTCTTTAGAGAGTCTGGTGAAAAGATCTCCGCCTCGGAGGAAATCCAAGATCAAATACAACTTCCCTTCAGTCTGGAATGCTACAAAAGAAACCATTTTGTGGAAGATAAACAAAAGTTACGGCTGCAGCTACAGTTCTATGAGTCCCGGATGACCAACGGAGGCTGTGCTTCAAGCAATGCACGATCCTTATTGCGCATGTGCAGGTCGAGTGTTAATCACAACAAAAAGTCACCTTTGACCTTCCGGTGACCAACATGGCTCTACCGCCAGCAGGACCTTCAGGTATCCAGCAGGGGTCACACAGTGTATACTGTGTGATCCTGGCTATTTGAGGGTTAAATATTTATAAATACACTCAGATAGTGGTGAGGAGGTGGTAGAAATAGTTGTTTTACACTCTGACATAATTTACAGGCCTGTACAGTAAGGTCACGGATTATTATGGCCATCAAAATCTGTGACCAGTGTGATCCTGGTTATTTGAGGGTTAAATATCGTTATAAAACTGTAATGAAGAGGTGGAAGAAACATTAAAAATCGTGTAAAAAAACTACCAGAACACTTAGAATCATTTCCTAATCATTTAACGATTTATTAAACAGCCATAGTTGGTTTACATATTTTAATGACAGCACACAGGCATTCAGTGCGATGGTCAGTCTAACAGTTTACAGAGCCAAATATGAAGTTATACATTATATTTTCCCTGTCAGTGCGATGATAATAAAGGAGCTGTGAAGTTTACAATCCCTGCTGTATCAGTATTTACACAGTTTATGTAAATACTCTTCTTCTTGCTGATCTGACGTACCTGCGCTCTATCGCCCTCTGCAGTCACAGAAAATTATGGGTCACAGATTTTGATGCAAAATCTACGCTTCAGCCGGTTGTCAGCGAAGTCTGTGCAGCCCCTGGAGGGCGAGACTTACCCACAGCTCCGAGGCGGGTCAGTCGGTGCCTCCGACCATACGCGTTCAAGAGGCTACTAGCAACAAGTAGACAGGACAACAGTGGTAAACTCAGAAGCTACCAGCTTCGTACAACCACACCTGCACTCAACACACCTGCCCGCGAGAAGAACAAAGGTTGAACGTGGGTGTCGTATGGCTACATAGAGTCATGAACAGGTCACAGGTGACTCTGTGATTAACACTCCACCTGCTCAAGAATGATCACTCAGCGCTTGAAGCACCGCCTTTAGAGGTCAGCAATAAAATAGAGCTATATTTTTCAGACTAGAGAAAAATGATAATCAGTTTTATAACATCAAGGTTCAACAGTTACAGTGACTTTGGTTTGGCTCACCGTAGTGCAGCTTGACAACAAATGGGTGGTTGACATCTGCTAGGATGTCCCTCTCCATCTTGGTCCTCACACGGTCTCTAACTGAAAGGAAGGAAGAGGAGTTCAGTGCATTTATTCATCGTTTTAATACTTGATGTAGGAATTGAAAGACTAATAATCAATAAACCGATTTGAAAGAGAAGACGTTTAACTAATACTGTGTTCATTACAATGTAAGCATTTAATATATACTGAAATTCAACACAACTGAAGTGCGAGTTAACTACAGCTGTATTATGGTTGCATAATAAGAGAGGCTCTTCAGCTCCTCTGTGTTTTTGAATGGAAACATTTAGCTCCAATCTGCAGCTTCACCACCAGGTTTCACTGTTTGCTTCACACCACTCTTTGCCTAACCAAATTCAAAACTTGTTGGATTTTTATGTGTGTAATTGATTGTATTTTCTCAGATCTATTTTTTCTGGATAACTACACTGCACATATTTATATTTATGTATGATTAACCTTATGAATTATAAATGTGTTTACATTATGAGCAAATTGTTTCTAAAAAACCCCAACACATTATTCTTGTTTTTAGCAATTATTTGGGGGAATTCCAAAGTGGCATAAAACAGGAAACATTTAGTTTGATTTAATCTCAGAGTTCAAAAATATTTAGTTCCAACTATTATTAATCAGTATTTCTGCCTTTACCCAGAAAGAAAATTTACTGAAATTTGTAAAATTCACGAAAACAAGTTTTTCTTTTTCATTTTTTGGAGACTGTGAGAACCATCTGCTTCGCCTGTTGTTTATACAACTGATGAGACCACACCACCTGTGAAAAACCCACAGAAAGTTTATGTGGGAGGGGCGGGGCGGTGGTGGTCTTTGCTCCGTCACTAGTATGTAGCTGGCTTTGACTAACAGGAAAAGTAGATAACCTCTTACAAGAAAATGTGGCAAAAACCCACAACAACAATAAAAAAGACATTCCACTGAACCCATGTGAAACCTTTTCCCGTAGCTTGGGAAAGTACAGCTCTGAATGATCAAACTCTAAAATAGAAACATTTGTACCTTTAAGAGTTGCCTTCTTTAGGACCTTCATGGCATACAGCTGGTTGGCATCTGGAGGGGTCACCTTTCGCACAAGGAACACCTAAAAACACCAAGATGTCAGACGTTAAATGTTACTTCTAACATTTAAAGCTAAGAAAGGGGCAAGCAGTCATTACCTTGCCAAAGGATCCCTGTCCCAAAACCTTAAGCAGCTCAAACTGAGAGGCGTCAGCTTTCTCCGAGCCCTCTTTGACCACATGGGTGATGTTGATCTCCTTGATGTCTCCATCTTCCTAAAGAGAGAAAAGCCCAAGAGTATAAAAAAAAATCCAGTCTGCAGCAGCATTTCAACCAAACTGTAGCGATGTGCAGAAAAATGTGAGGGATGAGTTGATGTTTCCACATAAGTTTGTCTCTTGGTGTAAGTAGAACTACATCAAAATAACACTCCTCAGAAAGAGGAAGCGGCATTAAACAGAAACGTGCGTGTCAGTGTGACAGATTACACCCGGCAGCTTCTCATCACTCTGATGCCGTCTTTCTGGAAAGCATGGTGGCTGCGATGCTAAATGGAAGTACACAGCTGATTACAAAACGGGAACAGTTGAGGTGTCATTTGTTTTTCTGACAAGCTGCTTAACCTCAGCTTCAACCTCTCGATCAAAGACTTTTGGAGGCAGGTCTGACAGGGTGGAGGGCCGCTGACTAAACACCAGCAGAAAGTCACCAGAGCATCAAAAGCAAAACATGTTTTTATCTTTGTTTCTCAGCAAGCAAACCGTTTCGCTTTTAGGTAGATCTACATCAGATCTACAAAAAGGAAATTTACCTTCTAAAACTATTTATTTCAACAATTCAATTTAAGATATCAAATTTATATTCACTACTAAGAGCAAATGAACAACTTACAATACTGAAATGTTATGCTATGGACTTCACAAACTGACACTTGTCCAGAAGACTTCACACAAGTAGAATAAGCCACAGAAAGTACATTTTCAAGAAGTTGGTGTGTTTTCAGAGGGCCTTGTCCAGGCATAGTAATGGGAAGCGAAGTGAGAGACGTAGCAGAAAAAGATGCAAAATCAGTAGAAAAGTCCGTAGCCTGGAGAGGACAGTGACACAAAGTTCATTCAAAAGTTTGAGAGATTCACAAGGAACAGAATCAGAGTTTTATCAAAGCCAAAGTTTCTGGACCAACAAGGTGTTTTATAGCATTTCATGTTTCCTTCAGCTGATGAGCATTATGGGGAGGCTGATGTTTTCCAGCAGGAAAATAAACATGCCACGCCCCACTGATGATGTAACTCATGCAAAAGGAGCCACAACCAATTACTGAGTGCATTAACTGCATAGTGCATAGTCAAAGTTTTTTTTTCTTTTCTGAAAAAGACCATTTTTATGTTTAAATTTATCTTTGTCTTTATATTAATGTAAAGTTTGAATCTTCTGAGACACTTGATTTTTCATTGACAGAATCACCAAAACTAATGGAAATAAACCTTTAAAATGCATCACTGTGTGTGGGTGTGTGTGTGTGTGTAGGTGTGTGTGCGTGCGTGTGTGTAAGGAGTCTAAAAAATAGATTTGAATTGCATTGCTAACATTTTCATGATATCGTCATTTGTTAAATACAACTATAGGCTTTGAACACAAGATTAAAAAACAAGCCTAATTATTGCCTGCAAATGGAAGTGGAGCGTTAATATTAATACTGGTTAGTAATTAGTGGAAGTGGAAGAACTTCCTGTTGAAATGAACAGAGTAATTAACAGGGTTACAGCTGGCATGACTTTATGAAGATCACATGAAGCTTTCTGGCTAAATTAGGAACAGCTTTAAAAAGATTAAACCTTTTATATAATTGTCAATTAACTCAAGTATAAAAAGACAAATCAATACCCTTTTCAGGTTAACCAATCAATTATCAAGCATGTATTTAAGATGAAAACATCTGACAGCTAGCGACCACTGCAGCCTGGAAATGTATTTGACAACAGGAAACCAGAATGGGTTGAACACCAAGGCGTTTCACCTCGTTTCTGATCTGATAACAGCAAACACGTATGCAACTCTGCAAAAACACTAAATCCAATTTCTCCAAACAAAAACTTTACGAAGAGGCCATGACTTTACCGTCCACTCGTTCCTGGGTTCAGGTGGGAGGTCAGTGGCAGCGCTGCCGCCTGCTGCAGCTGTGGATCTGTAGCTGCTGCAGTGAGCAGGGCTGCCGGTCAGGGACTTGTTCTTTCTGAACGGGTAAAGGGTCAGCATGCGGCTCAGCTTGAACTTTCTCTTCTCCTTTTCCATCTCAGCATTTTCTAAGCTGTTGTGTAATCCTTCACTCATCCATAACACAAAAACCACTGCACTAACTCACACAGCCCATCTCAAACTTCTCAGAGGACAAGCACACTTCAAACTCCTGTGTGTACTCATGTTAGGGGTTACACTGCGGGCTGCAGGTAAAAAAAAAAAAAAAAAGCACTCTCCCCGCCTTCAGCCTTTATCTACTTTCCTGTAGCAGGGGTGTCCTGCTATGATGTTTAAAAATGCTGCTTCTTCTTTTTCTCTCCCATCATATCTCCTGTTGTGCCTCTCTGTCTGATTAGCGTTGTGTTCTCACAACTGAAGTGAAAGGCAACTAAACAGAGCAGGAAGGAAGAAGCCTGCAGTTATTCTCACAGTCCTGCACCCAACTTGTGGAACGCAAACATCTGTGTCAGAGAGAGAGAGAGAGAGCGAAAAATGCACGAGGTGTAGATCTCACCACAAAGACAATGATAGAGGCGAAAAATGACAGAAGTACAAATACTAAAAAAAGTAAGCGAAATGTCTGCAAATCAGATGGGCTAAATTTAATTTGAAATGTTTATTGATGACTTCCTATTTAAAAGGTGCATTTTTGTCCTTCCCCACAATTCAACACAGCAGAAGTAGGAGGCGGCAGACAGAGGGTGATGTGAGCTCATAGTCTGCCTCCATTTCTGCACAGCCAGTCACTTAAAAACAGGTTTTATCAAACATGAAGTCTTCTTACACTCCCGCTCCTCCCTAACCTGCTTTATTCATTGCTTCTAATATAGATGCATCTCAGTTAATTAGAAATTTAATTTGTTTCATTAATTGAATGAGAGAAAAAAAAAACTTATTATGTAGATTTACTACACTGACATATTTTAACTGTTAATTTCTGTTTATGATGATTACAGCTGTGGGTAATAACTAATTGCATTTACTGTTTCATTTACTTGAGTGACATTTTGAAAGAAACCTTTAGTATTTTTTATAACACTATACTTTTTACTTTTCTTGAGTAAAATTATAATGAAGTATTGCTACTCTGACTTGAGTAACAAGAAGTCTGTACTCTACACACAGTGACAAACTTTATAAAATGAAGAAAAAACATGTGAATCAAAAATGCACCATCTACAGACGTAGGCCTACATAAAGCCTGGTGAAATGTTCATTTTTGCTTTTAATTGTTGCAAAACGGAAACAATAACTTTTTCTAACTAACTCATTGGCCTTGATCTGGGTAATTATCTATAAACATAATTCAGAAAACATTTAGATTGTTTTTCAGTTACACTGAACCCTACTGGTTAGATTTGAGGTATGGTGTGAACTACGTTTTGATTAAGGTTTACTTATATATTGAATAGAATTTTTTATTTCTTTTTAGGTTATGTGTTTTTGTCATATAGAAAACATGAAACAGTACTACTTTTTTCTTCAAATACTTCTTTAAAGGCCAAAAGGCAACAATCGACCATATATGCTGTTTATTTGAATGCTGACAAAGAGAACAGAACGTCATTTCAATATTTAAATGTGAAAAGATTTTTTTGTTGTTGAATTTCAAACAACAGAACACAGCAGGTCCACCAGAACCACAAACATTGGCTGAGAAACCAAAATATGAACCATTTAACAAGGTTTACACAAGCTTTGCTGCTCTGATGCTAGGTGTAACATGTTTGAGCAGCAGCTCAACAGGAAGGCTCAACAGGAAGGCCAGCTCTGTGCCGTTATCACCCCTCGACCCAACGCAGGTGGTGGATGACATCAGTGTTGGACAAAGTGTCCTACTCCATGCATGGAACTCTGAGCTCCTTCAGTGATAGACTGCTGCATCCTCAGTGAACAAAGGAGCGTTAAAGGAGATCCTTCCTCAAACAACCATCACTCTTCCCAAACTATGTTTACATCCCTGCTGGTATTTGTGGTTTTTACTCATTTTAAATAATATTTCTGCTGGTATTGCACATTTCTGTTCACACAGTTTTTAATTTTCATATATTGTAAACAGAAATCAGGGCCTGCTGATATATGTACTAAATATATATGTATACTTATATTTTAGTACAAGAGACGCTCTTAACTGATAAGGTATCATTTTGCATATTACTGCACCCATGTGGTGTGGAGGTGATCAACCTGTGGTTCTGTTGAGGTGTTCAAGAAGCCCAGGTTGCCTGCATCGTTCAGTTTCTGCATTGTTGGTTCTGGCTCAGTCATGCACAGTGACACCATTATAGCAGGTACTGGTCACTTCTCCTCATTGGATCTCAAGCATATGCATGAATAAAGCATTCTGAACAGTTTCTTTATCAATAACCTTCTCCAGGCTATGTGACAGCATAAACCATAATATGACATTTCTACCTTAATTCTATAATGATACAGTTTTCGAAGAAACAAATTTTCTGTAAGCCGTTTCATCAAAACGAACAGCAAAACACTGGAGATATATCAATATACGGTGTAATAATTTCATAGAATAAACCTCTAAAACTTAATCACTCAATAAACTTTTTAATAAGTTAACTTTTCCTGAATTTCCATTTCTTTTCTATTCTATATTCTTTTCATTTTCAATGCATGTTTTTTTTTTTTAAACCTTTTAACCAGTAAACTTCCGATCAAATGTTCTGACTTTCCCATAACCACTGAGCTTTTAGGAAAAATGTTTAAAGAGGCACCATTTCTTGTATATTTTTTAGTTCTTTTTGTAAACCATTCCTGACATTTGGCCCATTTTTCCCCCCACAGACTTTAGGTACCGACACCATAGGACCAAAGACTAGAACTACCTGAGTTTTCTAATGAATGCAGGTTTTAAATATGTAGGTAGACAGCATCAAATAGCAATATAGATTAAAATACACCTGTGTTTCAGTCAGAGTGCATGTCTGAACATCCAGCTAAAGAACATGACAGTGGCGAATCATGAAGGGTTTAAGAAGAAGCTCAGTAGCAACATGTCTCTGTGTGGACTTGAACAACAAACGGGACTTAAATCAAAAAAAAAAAACTTGGTTTCAATTAGAGCGTCTTTTGAGGTGCAAAAGAAAGAAAATTACAACACATTCAATCTCTGAGGGTCTCTGAGAAATGATGATTGGTGGAAGGATGTCCAATTTAGATTGTGAATAGCAAAAACTAGTTAACTGAATAAAGTTGAAGCCAGACACAGATGATGCAGAGAATGAGTCAACATTTCTCTGACTGGTCAGTTCCAGAGTTAGGCTCTCCGCAATGCAGCGTATGCAGTAAAAACTTCAAGTATGTTTTTATTATTTCTGATTAGTGGATTAAACATCCTGAGGGCAAAGGAGTAAACGAGGTGTGTGAAGTGGATGAAAAGCTGCAGAAAGGCTGCAGTGAGGTAAGAGCTGTGTTTGGACATGAGAGCTTACCTGATGTCTAATATTGGCAAACTCCCTCTCTATCCAGGTGATCTGAGACTCGTTCTATAGGAAGTGATTTAACGCAGCGGTTAGCAGCAGTTACAGGAAACATCACAACGGAGGCTTCCTCCTCATTTACAGACACACTAATGAAAAATGACAGAATTTTGCACAAACACACAGTGGCACTGGGGTGGAAGGAGGTGGTTGAGGGTACGAGGGCTGCAAGATCAGCAACAGGAAACTTCTCTTCCCTCCCTGTTCTCACTTCCTCTTTTCTTGAACCAATCTCACTTCCTTCCTGCTTGGTACCTCCAACATGCTAGAGCTCAGCTTCCCGGTACAGGGGCAGAGATCAGTCAACATGTCGGACCGACCACGTTAACAGCTAGATCGTGACAGGGGTCTAAAAACAGGTTCCTGTGCGGTTTCATGGACTTTAGTCTGACGGTGTAGACAGCAGAGTTGGTGTGTTTCCGAATTATCAGAAACTCCTGAACTAAGACTGAAAGAAGGGAAGTCTCGGTTCATCTTTTTTCTAATTAAAGAGGCAGAATATCATCTCATTCACATCTGAGGAGATGGAAACCCTCACAAGCAACCACAGACAGACCCCCCCACCTCCGCTCCTCCTAAAAATATCACACCACACACACAGCTGCCTGAAGCTTTGGGCAACCACACACACAAGCTCACACACGCACAAGCTCACACACACACACTTCTCATCAGATGAAGGCTATTATCCTGTCCACTTGGAAAGAAAAAAAAAAGTGACCACTTGCCTCTTGGGTGTGAGGTTTGGTGCGAAATATGAACCTCCACATGTCTGGGTCCTGATGTGTCCATGTCACAGATGCTGTCACTAGTGACAGTAACGCTCGACTATCTTACACATACACAGCCTTTGTGTCAGTTAGCTAACCTCTTCTGTATGCAATACCACATGAGATAAAATCGTCACGCTCACTAAAATGGGAAGTTATAACAGCGGATAAGAGCAGCAGACTGATTTGTTGGGGCTGGTGAGGGAGGAACAGCATTAAATATTTTCTTTTGAATTTGTTTTTTTTTTAAGGACTAATGAAGCATAGACAAAAATCGACACGTAGCTAATTTCTCAGAAAATGCATTTTAAACACAAATTCACAGAAATGATGAAAAAGAAGAACATTATCTAGGTCAGACTAATTCTACGGAAACTGATCATTCTGTTCGAGTTTCCTTCCTCTTCATCTCCATTCCATCTTGACTAACATCAACAGATTAAATGAGGTTATTTGGTTCTAAGGCAATAGAATAATCTTTTGCCCTCATCATTTGCCAGTTACTCATGGAGTCCCACAGGGTTTGGTGCTTAGGCCATTTCGTTTTGCTTGCAAATACTCCATTTTTTTTTTTTTTTACCCCTTAAGGAAATTCAGTTCAAAAGGTTGATTCATATGCTGTGTGTCTGATGCAAATAATTCCTTTGTTACCTCTAGTCTACATTACTGCAATTAGTCATCATCCAGATGTACCAAAAGCTCCTTGAGTTATCTTCAACTCATTCGATGCCATATTTCTCTAATGTTGGAATACGCTGAACTTTACTGGTTCCCAGTACAATTTAAGATTGAACTCATCATGCGTCCTCCATCTTCCTGAAAAAGCATGGTGCTCGTAGACTGCAGGGCTACTTGTGGTTCTTCGAGTTTCAAAGTGGGTTTAGCGGCAGAGCCCTTTGCTTTCAGGTCCCTTTATGGTTTTACTTACACCCTGCTTCAAATGCAGAGTTAAGACACACTTTCAATGCTTAAAGTTAGAATAAAATACTTTCTTTACTAAAGCTTGAGAGTAAAATTGCATTATTATTGCTGTAGGATTCAGTACTTTCAAGTCTAACCCTATAAATCACTTTATGTTTAAAAGTTTTTGTTTGCACTTTGTTTCTATTGTAATTTTTTTTTTACTGCTTCAGCTTTAATATACGACTTCTGGGCTTAAACTTAAACAGGAAATAGCTTTTTTGTAAACTTTTCCTTGTGTAATACTCAATCTAAATGCTTGTAAGAAAAGAACAGAGATAAATATTGATTAATAAATTTTAGTAATCAGCCAGTTGACTGACGGAAGGTATTAAAATGCGAGTGACAGACGTGGTGCAATGCTCTCTGTGCAACACAAGGGGCCAGTGCAGGTTTGCAGCCAATCCAGCGGACAGTGCAGCAAAACAGGATCTGAGCATGCCAAGTAGGGGCATGCTCACATTGCAAACTCATGTCTCATCCCAATCCCAGAATTGCCTTTGACATCAGCAAAGAGAAAGTGGGATATAAAGTATGACAGATTGGAAGTAGGTGGGTGATTATGCAGGCCAGAGTGCCAAACCAATGACACGTCACAACGGAAAAGGTCAGGCAGGGATATGGCCTTCAGTAACATCTTCAAAAAACTTCAACAACTTGATTAAATCAACTCATTTTGATTGTAAAGTGCAGAAAAGGAAGTCAGACAAATACAAAAATAGGTCTGAGAGCAGCTCTGTCTGAAAATCACAAGACAATGATGGAATATGCGCCTCTCCAAGAAGCTGCTCCTCCTTCCTGGAAAAAAACAGGAGCACCTGCAGCCTTTCAAATACATGACAGCTCTGACTGCTCCAACAGAGACACGCCTGCTGGGAAAAAGATGGCGTGAAGGAAGCGTGTCTGCAGGACAGGACACAGAAGTTTAGACATCCAACCCAGACAGCCATGGTTCAGTCTCATTACTGTGAAAACAAATCTCTCTCACCACTCTTTGTAAAAGGAAACACACACACACACACACACACACACACACACACACATAAGCATAACACAGAGAGAAGGTGGTTAAAATGCTTAGAGTAAAACTGAGACAACTGAACATACTGCAGGCGCTATGAACTATTCCAAGATCATAACATTTTCCTTTTTATATTCATGCAATTAGTCTTTAGAAGCTGCAATTAATATTTTTAACAGTTTACAAATCAAGGTTTTTGTGATCTTATAGAAAAAAAATCATCAAAACAGAATAAAGCAGCTATCAGAAGAGTTATTTAATGATGATTAAATTACCCATAAACCATCTTGTCAGTTTAGTTTTATAACATTGTGTTGAGGAAAAAAATGTGACTTTATTTAGCATCTTTATATCACGACACAATAGAATGATTTCAGCCTCATTGATTTTTTTCCCCCCATTCGATCGTGTCCAACAGCGGCGCTGATTCAGGGAAAATTACCAGTTTACTTTAGGTAACCAGTCTAACAGTGTTACTGGGAATGGGGCCAAGATACAAAACTCTCAGCAGTGCTGAACTAGATGTACAGTTAACTTTCATCAGTGATGCTGGTGTTACTTTGAAGTAATATTGAGTGTTTAAAAAGCACTAAGTAACAAAATGAAACTCTTGAAGGTGATTTTATATTCATCCATTCAGGAAGAGCAGCAGCTCTACTCAGAGCTTCTCACCCTGAGAGAACAGACACACTGCAGTTTATGAGGACCGACACAGATAATGAAGGAAATGCATTTCGCTTCTCACTGCTCACTCAAATTTAAATACTGTTTTAAGAGAAATCTTATGGTTTCTCTACCGCAGTTTATAATTTCTTTGCTTTGTCGCTTAGGATGATATTGCAATACATTATAGTTTGTTTATAGCCAAAAACTAGTGAATTGCACCGAGTCATAGCAGATGGGTGTATAACAAAGATATGCTGGAACTTTCTGTGTTAATTGCAACAGATATAATCTACAGTTGGAAAAACAACAATATCAAACCAAATGTTTACTCTTTTCTAATCTAGAACAAACTTCCAGAAAACTGCAAAAGAGTCGAAACAGAGTTCTTTTCAATCAAGGCTAAAAACTCACCTGTTTAGAGCTGATTTTGGTTCATAATAACCGGAGCATTGATCAATATATTTGATGGTTATTACTCTTGATGACTAATGGTAGAATTTGACAAAATGTAATGTCAGTTTCATGATGTGTTACTTTATTGTGTTTTTACAGTGAATTGCTTTGTTGTTGAAATGTGATGAACAAATAAAAGGTTCATGTGGCAACATTGCACACATGAATATCCCAATGATGGAAATTCAATCTATTATGTAGCTAAAAAAATATTTAGACAACTGATAGCCTTTAAGACCTCAGAGTATGTCCACAGAGTAAAAATACAACATTTAGCCAAAAAATCTTCAGAGCCAAAACTATCCAATAATCCACATCTTCAGCTGAAGAACAGATATATTTTATACTTTGACTGAATTATCAGATGTCTGATAATTAGAAGTTACAATCCTGCAACCATTTATGTTCTCTGTATTGTGTATGCAGAAATTAACTGCAGTTTGAAGTAGGTACTCACTTGCACAAGAAGTTGCTTTTATTAGGAAGCTGTGTGCTGCTTGGTACAGTCATAATGTCGATGCATATAAAGAAAACACTCACAGCGTAAGCACTGTTAAAGTGAACACTCCACTGTCACTTTCACATAATGCATGAGGACATGCAAATAGCCTGTCAGCTACAACTTACTTTCCTGTTATAAACCTGTTCTTATGTCACTTCCTAAACTGGAGTCAATCCATAACTCCACAGAAATCCTTCAGGGTTTCTAATCGCAGTTAATCAGGGAGTCTCTGGAACCGTTTTGTCTGAAGGAGCATTAAACATCACAGTCCACTAATTACCACACAATCTTCATATAAACGACTAACCTTTAATTTAAATATTTGCATTCACTAATATTTTGAAGTATTTGTGACTATGAGGTTCCCTGAAAAAAATATTCAGTATTTAATAAAGAACTACAACTCCACAGCATGCCTATGCAAACATAATTACATAGGAATTTCTGGAAACAGGTTTGCGTTTTTGTTCCTTTGTGTCAAAGTAGGAAAGTCCCGACATGCCCACATAGAAGATCCCAAATCTGTCAGGTGGGAGACAAGAGTGTCTCCTGTTTTCTTTACACAGATGGTTGAACAGAGTGACCAGAAACAGCTTCACAGGAGAGGATTATTTATATACAGGAGCATCTTAATAAAATTGAATATCATCAGAAAATGTATTTATTTCAGTTTCCCAAGTGAAAAAAATAAAACTCAATCGATTACACATATTAATTCATTAATTTATGCAAATAGTTTTCAAACTGAAATCAGTCAAACATTTAGATAATATCCTGATTTACTGAGGTGCACATCTTCATGCTTTTATATTAGTTAACAACAAACTTTCCTTTCGTTTTGCAGAAACGTTTTGTGATTTGTCATGTTTTACCTTCCCCCTGCTTTAGTTGTCCTGCTCTTGCTTCACCCCCAGGCAGCACCTGTTCTCTCAGCACAGACTGACCAGGCCGACACACAAACACAAAGATGTTTCAGGGGGAAGCTGGCAGGACTGTGGAGCCAGATGGGCTTTCACCTGGTCCCCATGTAATCCTCAAACATGTCAAGCTTCGACACTTTAATTCCAGTTACAAGAAACTCGCAGAATAAAATATATACATGGAGAAAACCAAAGTCCTGTTTCAGGATGACAGATTACCTAAAGGCTCGCAAAGAGCACAGAGGCCTAATCCGCCGCTCTTAACCTGATTATCCCATCTTTACCAGTGTGCCTGCTGTTATCCAACAGAAACAGAGAAGACAAGAGTGCTGCTGCTGTTACAGCCTTCAGGAAACTTACAAAACTTAGCAAATCAAAATGCATGTTTAAAAAATCCCAAATCTGGATGATTTTTTTATTTAACGGACTGCATATCATGGATGCCATTGCATTTGCCCATTCTTTAGCAGACGGTGCCATCTGTCACATCTTCTCCCACAGTAAAACACAAAAACAAACGCATATAATCAACTAGAAAAGCAATGAACCCCAAAAAGTGGTGCAGCTGAGTGACAGTCACCGTCTCATCAGTCATAACTAATCACATGAACAAGAGGTAGGTAGATGGTCAGGAAGTGTCCCAGAGGAGGCACGGGATTGGCAGGGAAATCCTGTGTTGGCATCTGCATTATTAATAGAAGCAGCAAGGATGGCAGTAAGAAGACAGGCAGCTCAGCCAGCTGACAAGGGTCCTGATGGCCTTGGATGAAATAAAATGAACAGAAATGACAGGAAGAAGCTTAAAACAGCAGACATGAAGAGAGCATGCTGCTAATACAAGCAATGAGGTCACCAGGTGTTAAAGCAAAGCTGGATGATTGCAGAGGCAGCTCATCGTTCTCTAGCTTGTTGCATGCAGAGAAACACCTGCAGGTGGGATTCATTTTATTCTGAAACGACAACAGTGCTCTAAATTTAATCCAAAATATTTACAAACATCAAACCTGAATATTTGAAGAAGCGAAAGTGACTCAATGACGTGAACATTCTCTCAGGACACACAGCTAACAGTGTGTGAAAAACACAATTTTCTTATCGGACTTTCATGCGTTTAAGTAAAAATATTCTACAACATTTACAATAAACTTTTCTAAACTTTCAAGCATTTCTTTAGTCTCTCATTGTGCTGTGTAAATATCTACACACTATTTGGAAGATATTTTTCAATCTGTTCAGTTTTCTTCATTTTCCATTAAGACTTTTGAACCATTATGTCACAGTATTTGTTGCAGAACTACATGGTGCTGCATGTCTTGGTGAACATATCTAAATTCATTCAGAGACATTTCTGCACCGTTAGATAATCCGATCTCTGCTACGAAGCTACAAAAATGGCCGACCTCAAGAAGGGGCGGGGTGAAACGCCTCAGCTGCATTTAAAGAGACAGCACCAAAACAAGCTGCTCTTAGATTAACTTCAGAACAAGGGCAAAAGAAGAAAACAAAAAATTTAGACCAAACTATTGTAGTTCCACCTAATATGGACTACAATTGAATGATTTAAATGTGAAGAGTTAGGATCAAAAAGTATGATGTGTTCACTTTAAAGCTTAGTATGACATGAACAAAGTTCAACTGGTGACACTTTAAGGAAATGCAGTATGGCGTTCCTCAGGAGACAGATTTATTTTGGAATATGAAGTGTCTTGAATAAAATCACTTCCTGTACTGCAAATGGCGATGCAGTCATGGCAACAGGGGCCAAAGGTTTCATACCCTTGGGTGCGACACTCAAAACTGCTGAGAAACAGAAAAAGAGCAAACAGGGAGCAACACAACAGGAACCTGAACTGACGACAACCTATAAACAAAGAAATACGAATTAAAAAAAAAAAAAGTAAGACGTGACAGAGTAAAACATCATGATCCGCATTACTGAGATCTATGAATGATGAGCTGAAAAGGTTAGAGCATTTCCTTCAATCAAACTTAAGAGGGAAAACTGTGACGCTATGGCAACTGCGCTCTCTCTCCGTCTCCCGTCTGCCAGCTTCCTCTTTACAAGGCAGGAGGTGATACACGAGACAAGGCCGTACACACAGAGGGAACCTTTTTCACTCGCTGCTTCCAGGTAACATGCGCCAGCCTCCGTTTTCACAAATAGAGTGCTCATGTATCACCTCACTCTTCTCCAGTGTGGAGTAAAACGCCATACCTTCTTCACGTCATGCAGCAGAACAGAGCTTTCCATATGTGTACAGAAGCTAATATATTATGATGGCCTTTATTAGGCTGGTGGGAGGTGCCGATATCAGACACACACTTATCTATAATACAAAGCACACAGACAGGCCAGGCGATTAATCATCATGGCAAAGAGAACCCGAGTGTCGGTGCATTTCTAACCAGACGGATCTATGAATGAAAAGCCGTCGTAAAGTTGATCCGTAAGGATCAACAAGAATCCTGATGGAGGGAGTCTGCCTATAAGAGTTACTGTAAATCTCTGTGATCCAGGAAGCGCGAGTCAGAACAAGGGCATAGAGACGCCGACTGTACAGTAACCATGACGACCAGGGCAATAGCAGCCATGAATGGACAGAAGGAGGAGATTAAGAGGATAGATGGGAGGATATATCTCACAACTGAGGGGCGTCCGGGTCAAGTCGCGTAGTTTTTAATCCGATACAGGGAAAAAAAAACAGAAACAGGTTTAAGTCAATGCACACATTATTATGATACACATATCACTCAGAGGTTGAGAATTTATATTAATTTAACACTGGCTTATTTGTCAGATGTGTGTGACTTTTGTATTTATCTCTGAACGTTACATCTACATCTCAATACAGTAAAATATAACAAGCGCAAGATTTTTTGTAATTTTATTTAATTAGTAAAACTCATTTTGTAGATTCTGAAGTCACATTCAAATAATTTCAGAAATACTCATAAAAAAGATTTATAATACGGAAATCTTACCCTTCTGAAAACCTATGTATATATACACTCAGTTCTTGTTTGTTCACCTTTTTCTTCCACTCAACATTCCATTACTGTGCTTGGATACGACGCTGAACATTTTGTGGCTTCCCCCCTGATTTCTCCTCTAATCAGATAAACCAGAGAAAGGTCAGAGCATCAAAAACATTTCTACCTGTGACATTCAGCAGAACATAGCAAACTAGGTGAATTGTGACATTTTCTTTGTGTGTTGAGGCTTTTGCGATTGGTGGGAGTTGTAAATAACGTATTTCAACAATTTATGCTTGAAATGAAATGGCAACAGGAGGAGAGCCAAAAGGCCACAGAGCCCGAGACAGCAGCACCTTAAATCAGACTCAGCTGCCACATCCGTTAAAAATGAAATGGTTTTCCATCACCTGTTAATGGGGAAGCAGCTGAATAATTTGTTTGCATTCATTTAATGCTGCTAAAAAATAAATTACGACCACAAAACCTTTCAATATTCAAAGAAATCATAATTGGTGTTTTCATTATATTCAAAGGGAAAATAAAATAATAAAAATGGATGTGATGCCTGCACTTCTAAAATCAGGAAACGAGTACCATATATGGAAGACGCTGTGCTATCTGGATCCACAGTGAGCGAGACAAAAACATTTATGAAATGAATGGTATTATACTGAACAGAAGTAGTTTCAGCAACAAAGGACAAGAATGTCAACAGCACTTTGATACAAACATCATCAATGCGGGGAGTGTGGAGGAGCTCTGAGGAACAAGTGAAGGACAGAGAAATGTTTTGTGATAAAACATTTTAAATTGTTTTATCACAATCTAAAATGAAACAAACGTCTCAAATTCTTAGTCTTACTTTTGCAGTTTCTTGCACAAATGTAATCTTCTGAAATGATCCAGAAAGCTTTAGATTGGAAGACAACATGTCCGTTTTACAGCATCCTGTGGAAGCTGCGCAGCAGATCAGATTTCTGGCCCATTGGCAAGTAAAGGGAGCAGTTATACTGTGTACAAAAAGATCTGAAGATTTAGAGCTCCCGTTTATCAAAGAGGCAGGCTGGGTAATTGGACTATAAACCACATCTCCCAGGCCCTGTGTGTGTATGTAAGAGTGTGTGTCCATCAGCAATCTAAAACTCCTAAGCTGCCACTGCCATTAAAGCTGGCTTTACAGAGGACAAGCTTAAAACAGATACTTTGTATAGAAATATGAATTCTGGTTTACTTTCATTGAGCTCTGCAGCACATTTAAAAACACACGTCCCTCCAGGGTCTGCAGGGGCAATCGTAACTGGGCTGTGGCGCTGCAAAGAAGAGAGCCATTTTAATTTGTACTACACCCTTCTGGAGAGCCTCAATTAACCTGCTGCATAAACACAACTCTGACTCAGCCGATAAGACCCGATTCACGGTGCGTAGCTGCAGGTGTGTGAGCCGCCGTAATAGATTTCTCCCGTTGCTCTTGAAAGATTACGTTGAGAGCTTGTACGCGTGCAAGTCCAATGTCCGACTTGCGTAATGAATCCGATTTTCCATTGAGAACTTTTGTTAACCAGACTGAAGTTCATACATAATTGATGACCTTCAAATATTCACAAGAAGCTACCGATTCTCTCAGCGCCGTTCAGTCAGACGTCCTCATGTCAGACATCTTTTTGAAAATAAGATGGAAGAATCAAACAAAAAGAGCTTTTGGAGGTGGCCTTGCTTGAGTGAATAACTTTTTTATAAAAGTGAGCGAAGTTTGGCTCAGAAACTTGGAAATAACATCAGCAAGAACAGTTTAATCGTCAAGGACACCTGCTCAACAAAGTGTTAAATACCCCATGCTTATCTGGACTGTAAGACATAATGATGAATAAGGCTTTAGAGGAGAGTGCTGATGAAAGATAGGGTGTGAGGCAGAAAGAGGGCATCTTCAAGCCTCAGTGGCTTTTATCATTAGGTGTGTGTCTGTGTATGTTCATGTGTGCATCATCAGAGTTCCCCGTCTGTCATCGTCCAGCAAGCTCCTCCAAGTCCACTTATAAAGCAGTAACTGGGAGGTCTGGTTGTTAATTGTCTGCCTGCTGGAGTAATAATCGAATGAGCCAGACCATGCAGTATTTGAAACTGACGCATTCAATCCCATTACTGCACGTAATGTAAGCAGATTGAGCGACAAACAGGGAGAGATTAACGCTAAAACAGGTCAAGAAGAGAGGAAAGAGAAGGAGCAAACGTGCAGTCATAAAAACGCTGCTCAAAATCTCAGTCAAAAATCTATGAATAAGCCATAAAATCTAAGGAAAATAAACGATATATAAGAAAAAGCCTTCTCCAACTAGATGAAGAGCTTAGCACATAAACATACAGTGAGTGTAAAAGTATTTATACAAGCTGATTCTGTCACATTATTATAACCATACACACTTCAGTGTTTTTTTTTTTATTGAATTTTTTCCAAATTGACATACATACATTAACATAACAGATCAGATTCCCACCCATCCCGCACCAAATCGGTACATCAGAAAACACTTAGACAGTCAAGACAATATGATAAATACACCACAAATTGATTCAAAATCATTCCATAAGCATACAAAAAAAAAAGATGGTTACACACGCTGCTAAACAATGTCATTAACAGTCTTTCATTGAAGAAATTTTAATATTTTCTCAAACACACCGACTATCTTCATTGCAATATCTCAGTCTTTCCAGATGCAGAGTATTTGCTAGTTCCCCCAACCATAGAACAGCTGTGGGCACAGAGTCCTTTTTCCAAAATCTCAAAATCAACCTTTTAGCAATCACCGTACCAAACAAAACAGCCATTTTCTCATGTTTAGTGGCTGGTCACATATCACTGGAGACCCCGATGATGGCAATAAGTGGTTCTGGGTCCCGTTATTTTCCAAAGGCCGTCGAAAAAAACTGAAACATTTTCTTCCAAAATGACTAAAGCTGAACACATGACCAGAAGGAGTGTGTCAAGTTAGCAATAGCAGCCTGACAACGATTACAAATTGGAAACACGCTTGTAAAGAAAGTGCTCAATTTCTCCCTCGAATAATGGAGTCTATGTATTGTTTTGAACTGTATGAGATTGTGTCTAGCATTGACTGAGCAGTCTTGTATACTTTTCAAACACTCCTCCCATATTTCATCAGATAACTGCTGCTCTAACTCATCCTCCCATGCTTTCTTTATCCTGGTTGTGTCTACAGGTAAGCTATTAAAGATCTTATAGAAGTATGACACTGCCCCTTGTTTGACAGGATCAAATTTATTTATTTCTTCCAGAGTTTCATGTTTCTTTAAGGTTCCAAAATTCACTACATTTTTCCTAACGTAGTCCCGAACCTGCAGATAACGGAAAAAACTTGACGGGAGAAGATGATACTCAGAACATAACTGTGCAAAAGATGCAAAAGTTCCAGTAATATATAGGTCACCTATCACACCAATGCCCTTCCCTCTCCACATCCGAAAGACAGCGTCGTTGAGACCTGGTGCAAAGGAGTGGTTTTCACAGATAGGAGTATCAAAGTAAACCTCAGGAGCTTTTATAAATTTTTGTATTTGTTTCCAAATTCTGATAGTGTTGCCTATGATAAAATTATTAGTATAGAGCGTTTTACTGACTTTAACAGGACTGTTGAGGAGGGCTGTCAGGGACGACTTACAACAATGCAGGCATTCAAAGATAACCAGGTAGGACAGGACCCATCAGATGAGAGTGGGCCCTTCCTCCACCAGGCCAGGATGGATAAATGGTAAGCCCAGTAATATTGCTTGAAATCTGGTAAGGAGAACCCACCCTCCATTTCTGGTTTACAGAAGTGTTTTTTGGAGATTCTGACATTTTTATATCCTCAAATAAAGGGAATAATAATAGAATCTAATTGTCTGAAGTAGGATACACCTATAAAACATGGGACAGATTGAAATAAATGAAGATATTGCGGTAACACCACCATTTTAATGGCGTTGATCCTGCCAGCTATGGATAGTGGGAGAGTCCTCCAGAAATCAATATTCTGCTTAAATTGTAGAATTTTCCTCTGCCAGTTCAGTCGTAAGAGATGTTCTGGTTTTTGGTTACCATCACGCCCAAATATGTGAAGGAATCATAAGCTATCTTAAATGGTGTGGACCTCAAATATACCAGATCAGCCTCTGTAGTAAGCGGCATTAGTTCACTTTTGTCCCAATTAATAGAAAAACTAGAGAAGCTGCCGAAATTGTTGATCATCGTCAAGAAAGAAGACAACGATTTCTGTGGGTTGGAGACATATAAAAGTATATCGTCAGCATACAGCGAAATATGATGCTTACGATTAAACATCTCGATAGGTGATATTGGGGGGTTTTGCCTAATGCTGGCGGCCAGAGGTTCAATAATGACTGAGAAGAGAAATGGGGAGGGGGGGGCAGCCCTGACGTGTACCACGATGGATAGCAAAAGGGCAGGAAATATTCTGATTAGTAATCACAGAAGCAGTTGGGTGTGAATAAATTATTTTGATCCATTTTGTAAACAAAGGTCCAAAACCAAACTTTACCTCTTTTTAGAGGACTATTTATCCCGCGGACAGTCCCAGACTGCCAGTCCTCGATCTCCCGGCTCAGGAATGTATCGGCTTCCACTGGAGAGTTGAACGTAGCAGTGTTATTATTCACAGTAACCAGGAACTGCGCAGGGTATCGGAATCCATAACGAATGCCCTTGGACCTGCATTGCTCCCTGATGGTTTGGTACGCCTGGCGTTTCTTCATTACGGCCGAGGTGAAGATGAACACCGACGTCGTACTGCAGAGGACCCTTCTCCCTCGCCAACCGTAGCACCCGCTCCTTCTCTTGACAATAATGCAGCCTGACAATGATGGCTCTCGCCTTCCCGTCTTTAGCCTGCGTCAGGCTCCGGTGTGCCCGATCCACCTCCATTGGCCGATCAAAGTTGTCTTCTCCAAGCAGTTTAGGCAGCAGTTTGCAGAAAAAGTCCGTCGGTCTACCATTCTCCGCTTTCTCTTGTATGCCCACAATACGGATATTCTGCCTCCAAATCCTCCAGCTTAGCTTGCTGCTGAGAGCATTGC
>NW_015113442.1:85880-131302 GCF_001443285.1 Poecilia latipinna | reverse complement strand
TGTTAACAAAGGTCCAAAACCAAACTTTACCTCTTTTTAGAGGACTATTTATCCCGCGGACAGTCCCAGACTGCCAGTCCTCGATCTCCCGGCTCAGGAATGTATCGGCTTCCACTGGAGAGTTGAACGTAGCAGTGTTATTATTCACAGTAACCAGGAACTGCGCAGGGTATCGGAATCCATAACGAATGCCCTTGGACCTGCATTGCTCCCTGATGGTTTGGTACGCCTGGCGTTTCTTCATTACGGCCGAGGTGAAGATGAACACCGACGTCGTACTGCAGAGGACCCTTCTCCCTCGCCAACCGTAGCACCCGCTCCTTCTCTTGACAATAATGCAGCCTGACAATGATGGCTCTCGCCTTCCCGTCTTTAGCCTGCGTCAGGCTCCGGTGTGCCCGATCCACCTCCATTGGCCGATCAAAGTTGTCTTCTCCAAGCAGTTTAGGCAGCAGTTTGCAGAAAAAGTCCGTCGGTCTACCATTCTCCGCTTTCTCTTGTATGCCCACAATACGGATATTCTGCCTCCAAATCCTCCAGCTTAGCTTGCTGCTGAGAGCATTGCACAGCTAGGCTATCATGTTGCTTCTCCAGCTCCGAAATCCGTCTATCCGTGACACGACTGCGGCCTCGGTTGATGTCACACGGTCACTTATATCGGAAAGCGCCGCTTTGAGACTGGAAATTGATCCATTGAGCTCCACAAACCTCATGTCGACCGTGGTGCTAAGCTTGCTTATGGCTGCTAGGACGTCCTCATTGGTGGCGGATGGACCCGGAGAGCACGCGGGGCTCGTGTTAGCATTAGCCTCCTCGACGCCTGCTAGCTTGGTCCGGTCATCTAGGGTCTCATCCCCCGAGCCTTTGTCTTTCTTATTACCTTTGGGCTTCGTCATCTTGTTCATAATACGATGGCACACTACAAATATGCTAAGCAGAAGTTTAAATATTATTTAGGGTGAAATAATGGTGAAGTTACACGTCTACTCCATATTGAGACCTAGGCCACGCCCCCACACTTCAGTGTTTTTACTGGACTTTTCGTAATAAGCCAACACAACTACACCCTAATTGTAGAGTAGATGAACAATTACATGATTTTTTTTAATATTTATTATCTAAAAGGAGGATGATTGTTTACAGAACAGGCAACTTCCAAAAAGCTCCATAGCGTCTAACATTAGTGATTAAATTTTAAAACATCAGAGCCTCCAGGGACCAAACATTTCTCAACAGCTTAAGGACCTTCTGAACGAAGCAAAGCGCAGAACAAGGGTTTTTACCAAAACATGGTCGTCTAGTTAACCTGACAGGCCTGTGGTAGCTCCAGAGGAGCTTCAGATGTCCAGAACCATTTTTCTACTTTACATTTATGCACTACTTTGTCTTGGTCCATCAATTAAACACATTTGAGTTTGCAACACGACAAAACTGTAGCTTGATAACAGGAAGATAAACTCTGCCATCTTTCATCATGTGTTTCACAGGGACAGAAATAAATAATAGATGAGACTTTTTTGGGCCACATGCTGACAAAAACAATGATGGGTAATATCAATGTGTCACTGACATTATTACAAATCTGAGGCTGAAAACCAGAATCAGCCGCCACACATCATATTTCAAGCTGTATTGTCATTTGTGGAGCTTCCACACAGTTAAATGTCATCCGCTGCAGCAACGTTTCAGAAAGTGTGGTCCACTTTCTGAAGCGTAATGTGTTCCAGATAAACATTAGCACCAGATAATGAACATCACTCTGCAGTGTGCAAAAAGAAAAACCTGAGGCACATTTTTCCCCCTTTGACATTTTACGTCTTTATCAGATTTGCTACGATTACAAGGCAAAACTCATGCACAGTACATCTGCTGTGCACATCAACATTTTTAACTATTTTTAGCTCAGCTAAGCAAACAAAATACTAAAAAGAATAGAATATATTTACAAGCTGCTTTAAATAAATATATGACCAGCTAATTTCTCACTCCATATTCCAGCTTCCACCTGCTTCTCTTTAAATCATAAAAAGTCAGTTGTTTTGAACCAACCAGTCTCGCTTTTCATCCAAACCGTCTTCCTGAAGCTTATCAGACGAACAGCTTCAGCGTCACGCTGTGAGACGAGCTTTCAGGATGTGGCTCAGTATCAGCACTGCTGCTTCAGAGGCGGCCATCTTTAAACCACTGATCTTTGAAGATGATGCTGGAGCACAGTGCCGTTAACTAGATGTTCTGATATCAGATTATGCAACACATAACCACAGTTAATTATCATCTCTGTGCTTTTCTATAAGACAATATGAAAGTTCCTAACACATTGGTGGTGCCTCTTATAATTATTCTGTGAGAATAGATTAGATGTTTAAAGCTTAATATTTTATCTTCCTAGTGTGGTAACAGTAGGAAGGAACAGCAGCAAGAATGCAGAAAATAATGAAAAAGAAACCCTATGATTGTTAAAACATGTTAGAAATTTCTCATAATTCTGGCATGCAAAGATATTTTTGTTGATCTTAAAAGACCTAAAAGACGAAAACTTTAGCCTGATCTGAAGTCAGATGGACAGGATGTAGAGCCCACAATTATCTAAACCTCAGGCAGATTTAGCTCCAACATGTTTCTTCTGACTAAGATTTGGAGTTTCCCAGCCAGACTTGAATCTGACAGTGTCTGTGCAGATAAAGATTAGGGTGATGGCAAGGAGAGCCTCCCAACCTCCAAAGACTTGGAGCTCATCACCAAGGCTCAGCTGTCTAAAGATCAACTGAAACATGCAAAAAAAATAAATGTTTAATTGTTGTAATGCCAATGTTCAATATGATATTACCTCTGATTATTTGAGTTTATGAATAATTGCTTTTTTTAAAAATGGGGTAAATTAAAATGATTTTAAATAATTTTTGTCATATTTACTGATTATTTTCCCAACACTTCTGTCCATAACTGTGAGAACAAGAATAAGCAAAGAATTGGTGTCTTTTAAAATAACTGATTATCTGACATCCAACTATTTTATTTAATGTTTTGTTGGCATTATTCTGACAGATGTAGTTTATGATCCATTTATCTGAACTTAACAGAACTACAGGGACACACAGCCTGGCAGAACAAACACATAATCATGTTCATCTGTCTGAGTCGGGTATGAACTGGAAAGCAACTCTGCAACACATCAAGCAGGACAGAGGATGAGCAGTCTGATCAGCAAACAAAAAAAAGAAATAATCATTCTGCAGAGGCACACTCAGCACACCGACTGATTTATCTAGGCCATGTGCGTGTTAGTGCGTAGCCGGAGGCGGCCTTTCCCTTAGGTGTCCAACCACAAACTGGGGACCAAGAACATCCAAACCACTGTCTGCTGTAAAGGCAGACGTGTCTCCAGGTCAAAGCTACACAAAAAACTAAAAAGTCCTACTCCACTATAGTCAGGGTGTGAATTTCTGCTTGCATGTTGTGTACAAGCAGAGTTACCACTCAGCAGAAACCACGGTGCTGACTCAAACTCGCTTCTTTTGGAAGGAGTTTGCATTCACACAAAAAAAAAAACAAAAAAAAAAACTCACTGCTTAGGATGATGATGTTTAGGAACTGAAAATAAACAAATCAGAACAGCTGCTGCATTTCAGATTTTATTTAGCAACAGGGATAACAGACTAAGGTTTTATTTAAATGCATGCAAATGTTCAGAGTTCAGGATGTCAGAGCAGCAGGAGAAAAACAAACTACATTTACATGCGTGTGCTCCGACTAGACAAGAGGTTTTAACATCCTAGAGAGCTACAGTCAGTTTTAGATGGCTCTGCTCACTCCTGACCCCTCCCTCTGAAGCTGCAGTGGAATGTGAAGTGTTAAGCTCGACGGCGCTCCAAGACGTGTGCAAACCTTGTTAATACAGGCCTCCGCTCACTGGGGATCATGGCCAAGAAGATGCCGACATAATGCATTACTCCTCTGGCAAGAACCTCTGCTCTTTTCTGCATTTCTAGGATGGTTGGCTTTGTTATCTAGAAAATGTTTAACTCTTTCCAGCTTTAAAAAAGGTTGGAGGACGGCGTGAAGACCAGGAAGCAGCTCTACAACCTTCATCATCATCATCATCAGTCCTTCTATATTGTAGTTGCTTAACCTTTATTGAGCTCAGGAGGGCCAGTGGAGCATGCGTGCCCTTTTCCAGTAATATCCTGCTGCACAGTCATCCACATATTCATACTGGCACGCTACAGGTGTCGTGTGAAAACGTGTTCCTTAATTCTCGATTGCAAATTGTGCAGCTGGAGGGGAATTTGTTGCTCAAGCTTAGAAAAAAAACTTTAAATCAGGATAAATGTGGGGATAAATTGTGCTGCTTACAACTAATATAAGCAACATTTTCCATGTAAAGTTGTTCAAAGTCAGCCGTGCTTATGTAACCAAATCCAAGTCACGGCCTGCATGTGCAAAGAGATCCAGGAATTTAGTCAAAACTTGGCAAACAAGAGCACAGAAACAGATGGTCGAGGAATGAAATTTAAGACAAAATATTTTAGAAATATGTTTGACAAGATTAAATAGTTTTCACCATTAAAAGCGTCATCGCCCAATTCACACCCGTAACTAACATTTTAAGCACCAGCTGGATCTGGAAATATGAGATATGGCAAAAAAGGAAAGTATGTTAATATCTCAGTAAAGCCTGTAACATTCTGATAGAAAACAGTATTTTATCAATATTTGTCTTTCACTGAGTGATGAATTGCATAAATTCTGTCTGCAACTTTTGCTGCAACATTTTCTCATGTAAGCAGAGTCTCCCCCGGAGAAACAGGAAACTTTTTCAGCTTTTACATCTTAAGCCAAAGGCTACCAGGATATTTATACGCCTCGTCAGCTCCATGGCTAAAGTAGCTACAGAAAAATACAAATTAATTCAGCACTGATTTGAAGTTTTCTATGCTTTCAAAATCATTACGAGTAGATGAGTTGAATATTTTACTATTTTTAGGAGGTAATATCCTGAAATAGTTTGATGATACAATTAGGGATGAAAAGACCAGAATGTTGTCACACAATAATGATTCTTATTGATTAGAAGTCACTTCTGAAAACTGATCTCTTTGTTCGGAGCTGATGTGTCATTTCTGGTGATCCGAGAAGGAAACAGGGAATTTTACAGGCTGATTTAAATTTGGATTCTTTAACCCCATTCATCTTGATTCCTCGTCTGCCTTGACCGATGGTAAACATCCCACTGATTGCAGGAGCATTTTGGCTTCCCAGTGCAATCCATTGTATGTTAATCATACACCAGCTGAAGCCACAGCTTAGGGTTCATCTAATTAAAGGTGCAGCTGCAAACAGCACAACATGTAGGTATGACTGGGCACATCCAGGCTTTGGAAGGATGCCCGAGCTAAAAAAGGACACATGCTATGTGTGATTACCAAAACAGACAAAAAAAAAGGAAGAAATGGAACTAAAACACAACTTCAAAAATACCTGAATAGATACCCAAACTACTAACAAACTGACTATTCTAAGAGTTGGCACATAAATGTATATACAATCATTTAATGATCTGTATAGGAGCGGAAACTGTTAATTTATGACTAAGATGTAGGCGGTGCTGAAATCATTACCAGATGCAGAGAAGGAACTGCTGACAGGGTTAAAGGTCAGTTTGAGTACGGAGAGAAAATCTGTTAGTCAATAAGTTTGGTCTGAGTTTGATTCAAAGAATTAGCTTTCAGTACACCGACCAACACAGCTGTTCTGTAATGCTAGCTGTGCTAATAGCTAAAATAAGCAGGTTTAAAGTGTAAATTCTGTAATAATTGTGTAACCTTTTGAAAACGCAAGCTAAAATCCTTTTTCTTTATACAGGAAGGTTTGAAAAATGTTTTCAATGCTGCTGTATCGTCTTTTCTTAAAGAGAAATGAAAAATAGCTAAAATTGACATCAGTGGGTTAAAGAGGGGGGATCAGAAATTGCTCACAAAACTAAAAAACTGTATCTCCACTTCAATCATAAATCATCTGGTAGCTGGAAAAATGTAGTTGATGTAAAAATATAGCATGCTTCAGGAAATGCCTGACTCCAAACCACATGATTATTGCACAACTGTTGGGTTTGCGTAGCCAGTTTAGCCCATTAAGGCTGGTTAAAGAATAGCAGTTTGCATTTTTGAGGTCACCTCGGATTTGAGAGGGTTAAGTTGGTAGAATGCATCTCGTAAAAGATGAAAAATGCAAACAGTCCCTGCAGGGAACCATGTAAAAAGAGGCTGATATAGGAAATGAACTGAGCGTAAAAAAGGAGGACTTTGGGGCCTTTTTCCCTCCATCTGTGTGTCCATGCAGAGAACCTTTCAGTAAATTTACCTGAGTGAAAGACATCAGGGCAGCAGCACTGCAGTGATCCTGGAAAGAATAACGCTCCAACAACAGAAAACGGTGTAGACAGCTGGGGCAGCTCTTTAAGGCAGCTGACAACATTTTACATTTTGAAATGCCAGTTTTCTTGTAATCATTTCCCCATTTGGTCTTAGAGTTTCTCTAAACTGAGCCAAGAAGGGTGATAACAACTAATTGATGGATTAAAAGGGTCCTGGAGAGCTTGGCTATACAGCACTATGCAAACATGTAAGAAGTTTCTTAAAAAGGCTTATTTAAGCAAAGAAATTTAAGGTTCTAAGTTTTCAATGTATCCATTCCTGAAGGCTTTGCATCCATCAGCTTTTTTTTTTAATATATTTTATTTGCAACGTAGCAGCACTCCCCATGTTCCAGTTCTGGATGAGTAGTTTTAAAGTTAAAGAGCTGCTAAAAAAAACTACAAGAAGAGAGATTTAATATCAATGTAGAAAATACATGGTGATACATTACATTAACAAAAGGAGAACAAAATCACAGAACTGACAAAGAAACAGAAGGTATTGTGTTTTATTAACCGTGTGTGTGTGAGTGTATGAGCATAGATGGTGATATAAATGACATCATCAGTACTGACTGCAGGCTGATCATCTTTTATATGCATTACAAACTGTCTGTGGTACGTTACACAGACGACTGCAAATCCCAGAATGCACCAGAGCAGAAAGCACATTCTGTGCTCAAACTCTTTCTCTCTCTCGCTACTTTGTTTTGCACATCCAGTCCAAAACCGAAACTCAGTGGAGGGAATGCAGGTGCCTTCCTTCATGGGAACGCCTTGTGATCCGCATGAATGAGCTGCAGAACGTCGACCAGAATGTCTGGCATTCCCGGCTCGAACTGTTGCCACTGTGACCCGGTCTTCAATAAGATGGATAGATCTATGACTGTCAGATCAGATGACTGAACATGTTTTAAGTCAAGGGTGTTCGGAGCGTGACCCAGGGGACGTTTGCGGCCCTCAAAGTGATTTTGTGCAAACCTTGACCATAAATAAGTAAATAAAAATTGCACAAAATTGGTTTTCCAGCTTAAAGTTTTTTGCTAAAAGAAATAATCAGCTAAACTCGGCTTAATAAAGCTAGATGTTTTACAAAGAACGAGCGACCAACATCCCGTTCTCACTGAGAATCCAAAAAAATCCAGACAGAAGAAAACACTTGGCAATTAGGATGTTGTCTATATTTATGTTTTCTACAGAAATCAGACTTCTTTAGTTTATTAAAATATTGCGTTTTGTCTATTGTCGGAAAAATGTTTGCAAAAACATAAATACAAATATCATTTTTAATTCAAATAGAAAGAAATATGAACATTTTGTGGCTTTTAATTGCTTTCATTAAGAGCGTTTTGGGCCATGTGGGGAAATGTTTGAACACGGCTGTTTCAAGCAGTTCATCCAGGCTTTAAATTTAAATTACAAAAAAGTCTTACATAGGTTTAAAATGTATTAGGTTTTTATTTTCTGCAACTGGAACATTTTCCAGTTGCTACCTAAACATAATGGAATCCAAAACAAACAAATAAATTTCATAGACAAAATTATTACAACTGTAACAATACACTTGTTGTAAATTTATTAGTAGCAATAAACAGTGTGGGACGTAAACCAGGAGCCAATTATACCAAGGCGCTCGGACATTCTGTACCAGAGCATACACTAGACGTTCATACTGGTGCTGTAACTGCAAAACAAACACAATAACTGCAGAACGAACCTTTGCCCACTGCCTCAAACAGGTCTGTGTTGCATCATGAAGGGCAACTTCTTTATAACACGTTTGAATGTTTTATGATTCCACTTGAATTAAAGCTCTGCATTAAACAAGTCTACCTCTGTATTATATGAAGATGTGCAGTGTGAGATTTCTGAAACAAGAGGGTCATAAAAAGGCCACGTAAATCAAATGCAGGGCCAGAACTGTGGAAGTAAAGACAGCAGTTGCCATGCCTACAACATGCATGTGAAAAACAGAGTCTTGCATTTACATAAGCTACAAGGCTGCACAGCTTGCACCTTCCCATTTCCTGATATACCAGTCCAGAGAGCAGTCTATAGTAACCTGAGGTTACAAAGCTGCTCTGCAAACTGCAGTACCAACCCACACATCGCCTCTGTAGCTAAAGATATTATTTAACTGAAGCACTTTAAATCACAGCTTAGTAGTTAAGATAAAAACTGCATTCCCCTCGCCTCCCCATCATCCTCTCTCTTCTTACTCTCTAGACAGCTACGTCACTCCTGGTTTTGCTCTGCAGTGCCCTTTAGTGCCTCGGCCACTGAAGCACAAATACCACTCACTCAGCACCCGAGCTGCAGTGAAAAAGCCATTATCTACATTAGGGAGCACAAAAATGTCACCGACACCAGTGGAAAAGGCATTACCTTGCACAGCTTGCTGCCCTCAGGCCTGGAAGGTTGGAGTTCACAGTGAAGTGCAAACCACACAGAAATGGGACAGAAAGAGTGCAAACAAACAGAACACGCTTCGTCCTGCAGCGCTGCGCTCCTGCAGATGAAAAACCATTTACTGGAAATTAATTTGAGTTGCGCTGCAAACCTCAGACGCACCGTTTACTTTTATTTAGCACATAAATAAAAACAGCCAATTTCACCGCTTCCACTTTTATCTTTACCGCGTATGACACCTATACGCTGCAGTGGTAGGAACACAGAAATTAATTTAAATTTCAATTACAACCAGGCTGGCTTTTGTGAGACTAGCTCCTGCTTGCCTTGACAAAACCATGACAACCAACTCTCAACGCACTGAGGCAATATTACAACACTTTGAGGTGAGACTCTAGTCTTATGTTGCAATATGTGGTAATCAAGCATGAGGCCTCAAACACTTCTGTAATTACTGGTCACTGTAAACACTAGCCTTCTGTAAAGCTCCACATTGTTTCCAGGGTAATTTCACTTTAGATTAGGAGTCCATTCTGTTAGCCCTCTCAGAATGATGGAGGCAATCTGTCATTGAGTTGTTTTACAATATTATTCTGAAAGCATTTCTATGAATTAGGAAAGATTTAAAAATAAACATCTGTATTAGGAGAATTGCTGTGGTTTCACATGAAAGCTACCATAAAGCAAACATTTATTTTTTTTTGTGCAAAGGAGATTATCTGGAATCAACAACAGAGCCAGATGGTAAGATGCTTTGCGAATTATTGGTTTAAAAAAAAAAACATGCCGATATTGTGCATTTAATAGACTGGTGTATTTTTAAAAGGACAGAAACCAAATAGTTGATTGGCTCTCCACAAAGCTTCATGCTTACAAGGTTAACCGTATCACACGCAACAGTGAGCCAGTTTAGTAACATGCAAGAAGTCAAACTATTCTGCGTTTGTTTTTGCAGCAGAAAATGAACTATAGTAACATTGAAAAGTAATTTCTAAAATAGAATATTTGCAAAATGTTCAATTTCTCAAGCAAAATGAAATAAAGCTTTAGTTGTAAACTTTCTGTGATCCAATATTTTATAAGTTTACAATCTGACACAATTCATGTCAGACCCAAAAAATGTGTAGGAAGCTGCTCTGGTCAGACGAGACCAACCTACATACACAATGCTGCTCATTGATGAACATGGTGGTGGCAGCATCATGCTATGGGGATGCTGGGAACCTGGTTAGAGCTTATAGGAAGGTATGGAGATAAATGCCAAACAATCCTGAAATAAACCTGTGAGAGTTGAAAACATAATCATGTGTCAGAATGGCCCAGTCAAAGTTCAAAACAAAATCCGATTGAGAATTTGAAGCAGGACATGAAAACTGATGTTCATCAATGCTTTCCATCAAATCTGAACTTTATCAGTCTGTTTTGCAAAGATAATAACATCCACAATTATTTCCTATAACTACTTCAATTGCAGCTTGATATAAAGTAAAATAAACTTTGTAAAATGATTAGTAATCATCTTACAAATGGTAAAACACACCGTAGTTAAACACATGCTTTTTCTTTCTCCTTAAAATAATAATAGTTTGAAATAATGCAAGATATTTTAAAAGTAAGTACTTATTAAGTGTGAAATTATGATTTTATGGCCGTACACAGGGTTTAAATAGAACCGATGTATTTATCTGCAAGCAACAAATCAGGGTAATTATGTGCATCTGTGAGGAAAACCTGTTTGAACTTAATGACTGAAGTGGAGAACATTATGCATTTAATTTGGCGAAGCACAATTGACTTCCAGGCTCATTCAGACAGACAATGCACATCACATCCTGTCAGAGCGCATCGCTCTCCAGCTTCGTCAAATTTTCAGCTTCGAAAGAAATTGAAGTAAAACCAGATGCTTAAAGACAGAAAAAGAGAGAGTTCCAGTTTATCTTGTATTCAGTTGATAATTCAATACTTTTATTCTTTTTATTGGGTTGTTTTCCCACTTTTAGCATCTCCTTCCTGCTCTTTGCTCTGCAGTCTTTTGTTGCTTCTGACTAGTCTTCATAATGCTGACAGAATCCCTCACAAAAACAATGAAATAAATAAAAATTATCCAAAACATCTGCTTCCGTCACATCTCTCCCTACGTTTGAGATTACATCTTCCTTGTTTCAGCTTAGTGGATCAATGCATCATCAAGGGCAATGGGTCTGATGTGATCTGATGCTAGAAATAGGACAAAGGCCTCACTTTTCCTTTGAGAGCAAATCACTGCAATCCTGGGCTCCTGCCAGGGAGTAAATTGCTGGGTAATATCATCCCACTGTGGCTAGACAGATCCACTGAGGTTACCGAGTTCTGCTGTCAGGTCATGCTGTCAGAACCTCTCACCAGAATCAATTTGTTAACTATTGTATCGTCACATCACGACACATACAGCTATCCAAAAGACAGGGGCATATGTTGGGATTTTAGTCAGAGCTGCACAACATCGGTATCAGTCAATAATATTTTTTTAAACAGGAACTGTCGGGCATATTGGAAATCGAAGTTGGCCCAAATTTTCTTACCAGTGCATCCATAAGTTTAATAGATCATAAGAAGAATGTGATGTGTGCAACAATACACATCAGAAGGAAAGTTCAGAGTATTTATGTTCTATATTTATTATATGATCTCATCTTAATTTATAAAGAACATCCCAAAGACTCACTGGAGCAGCCTCCTCTGGAAAGAAACAAACAAGTTGGTCAATAACACCAAAGAAAGTCATGTTTTCAAAGTCTAACTTCCAGTTCAGCTCAAAATCAAATCAAATTCCAGGCCTATTTAGATTTTTAAGTATTTTCAACCAAGAAAGAAATGCAAAACAAAAGAAATTGTATCATTTCATCTTTGAAAATGTGATGTCATTTTCACATTTTCTGTGATTGATATCACAGTAATCTGGCCTTTCTCATCAGCTTTTTGCATGTTCCCACTAGTATTTTCACAATTTGTCTTTGGTGATACACTCCAAGTCAGGCTGGACGGCCTCTTTGCCATCACCCTCATTTTAAACCCCTCCACAGATTCTCCATGACATTCAAATCTAGACTCTTGTTAGGTCACTCCAAAATGCTAATATTACTTTGCGTCTGAAGAAAAAAAATGGCAGTAAAATTCTAGTATGACATTAAACCTCAACCTTTTATGGGTGTGAATAATCTCAGGTACTATCTGTTGCTGCCAGTCTCAAACTGCAGCTGAGGGACGACAGCTGACCTTTAGCTAAGCGTTGTACTCGTGTATCTCACACTTTGGACTTCCTGAAGAGGCAGACAGGATGGAGCTAGCTCATTAGCTCTGCAGCATGTCTGACCAGGTCCACAGAGCTAACCTCACTGGCCCTAAAAATACTCAAACACAGACCCAAACCTCAGCGTTGGGAACTACTCAAAGCCGCTGTCAGGCTCCAGAAGAATCAGTTGGATCACTAAGGACCGACTCTCCTGCCCTCTGTGCCCTCTTGCTGCTCTCTCTCCCTCATCAGGTCTGGTGGAGCCATGTATCTCCCATGGCTGGAGCAGATAACAGCAGCCATTATCAGATTCCCAGCATTTAAGTAGGAGCTTGATATTGATCGCTGCAGCGCCTGGTTACAACTGTCCTCCTGGCGTGGTGTCTGGGGACAAGGTCTTCTATCCCACACACACACACGCGCGCGCGCACACACACACACACACACACACACACTCCTGATCAGCAACACCACCACCATCATTAATCCCAGCATCATATTCTGACTATAAAATTTAACTGATTACAAAAACATCTAACAACAATGACGACACAAATTTAACTCCAATAACCAGAATTTTTTATGGTTTCACTTTCGGGTCAGAAATTGCAAAACCACGTTTAACATGATCAGTCATGACGCCATTAAACCTAATGGCATCAGGACTGCTGTAGTACCTTACCTGACCATCAGATGGCAATGTTATAACCAAACCCTTTAATGTATTTTATTAAAGAAGAGGAATTACGTATTATTTCTAGCTTTTCATAAAATGTTATTATCTCGTCAAAAACATACCTGGAGTGCTGCTTTGTTTCTTTTATGCATGTTTGAGAAATCCTTGAATCTCCCATAGCAACCATTTGGGTGTGCCTAAACGCTTACTCTCACAAAGCACCGCCCATTTCCACAAAGCTCCTCCTCTGAGCTGCACTCTCCAGCAGAGTTTCCCCACTCAGCTCCTCCAGACTAGTGGCAGCAGCAATTAGCAAACACCTGGTGGAACTGAGTGTCTGCCTTGCTCATCATACAAAGTACATGTAAGTCCAACTCTCCAAGGAAGTCATGTTTGATATATTCAGCATTTTTGTAGCAACTGGAGGTAACGTGATAATGCCATTTTATAGCACAAACTGCCTGGAAAATACATGATATCACAACTTTAAGACTGGCCATTCTAACACACAATTGTGCCTTTTCCTAAACCATACCATTATAAGCTTTGGTTGGGTGTTTATGTTCACTTTCCTGCTGCTTGGTGACATTTTTCCAGCCTCTAATAAGTTTTCCCTCAAAGATTGCATTTAACTTGATCCATTTTCTCACCAGCTCTGAAAAGCTTCCCTCTCCCTGCTGAAGAAAAGCATCCAAACTATATTTTCAGATGATAAACTGAACGGAGATGTTCAAAGTGTGGGATATTGTTTTATCACACAACCTGCTTGAACTTCTCCACAACTTCCTTCCTGATCCGTTTGTTGTGTTCGTTTGTCTTCAAGATGCTGTTTATTCTCAGATTTCTCATCTTCTTCTGGGTTCCCTACTTTTGAGTGCATTGCAGTAGCCAACAGGGTTTCACCAATTCACAATTAATCAAACATTTTTATTAAGACAAATAAATGGTCCATAATAATCAAAAACAGACAATTTTTTTAAAGTCATTTTTAAGACTATAGAGCAAAGATTTTTTTTCTTTTTTGGAGAGAATGTACCTCTGTTGTCATCCTCGTACACATTGACAACAGAAGTGAACCACTGTCGAAGACAAACGCTGTCCAGCAAATAAATTTGCACTTTACAGTTTAGCTAGCTAGCAAAGCATATTAACAGATAGTTAATGGTAGCCTCACCTGCATCGAGTCACAAAACACAATGAAGAGCTCTGAGTGCAACTCAAACTTTTGCCCAACAGAAAAATCCTCGGAGAAAAAAAAGATACCGGTGAGTATCTTATTAAATAGTCCTGCCACAAGAAAATTAATGTATGCAAGGCTAACTAACACTTTAGTAAGTTTAGGACATTTTGAGGCCTTCATTTTAGGCACATGAATTTAAAGCTCTATAACAATGTGCAGACAGGCTGGTTACGCCTTATTTCATTTTGGTTTGTAGATTCAAATCGCCAAAACTTGCATACAAAATATATGGTTGGTGATTCATAAACAATTTCAGGAAATTTATGAAAAAAAAAAAACTACAAAATAAATGTGTTTATGAAGCAAAAAAGCATGTGAGCATGCTTTCTTGCAAAAGAACCATAGAAATGCAAACAAAACTGTTAGTTTTGCATATTACACTTCTTCCTAATGCTGCACTGGAAAATACATTTGTTTACTAGCTGCTGCTGCTTTCTATTTACAGAAAGATTAGCTGTATTTTACCATCACATTTTAACATCTTTGCCCATTCTGGTCCCTTTTCAAAGAAACCCTGATTTAAATCTGCTCTCAGCTCTGCCTCAGCCTGAGCACATTGTTCTGAGCTGAAAGAAGAAACTGCATTACAACACTTGTCCCTAAAGAGCCAGGCCAGATAAAAGGAGACGCTACATGAGAAGGAACATTTCCTGGTCCTCTGCCACATGATGGGAAAGTAACAGAGAGGAGGAAACAGCATCATGTTTCAGGCCTGGACAAAGAAACGCCGAGCAGGAGGGGAGGAAGGCTGACGCAGTGATTTTGAGGGAGTGTTTTTGGATGTACCAGCCGGTGGGTATTTTTGTTGATATATAAGCAGATCAGATGACGACAGGCAATATTTGCATTGCTAATGCCTTTTTGTTTTGACATAGACAAATTGCTGTATAGAGTGGCCAGACATTAAACCCTGGCCGGCCAATAAACTCAACAAGCTGTCATTGCAAATCCTACTAAAATAAGCCAGCTGAGAGGTGCTTCAGAGCACAACTCTCTCTCTCTCTCTTTGACCTAAACCAGAAAAATGACTCAAATTTTACATTAACAGATTAATTCTGATTTAATTTCATCTTCAGATGTTAAGCGCTATGAATAATTTGCTTATTTATTGGATATTTAACACTACTATGAACATTTAACATTTGTTTTCTTACCCTCACTGTAACCAAATAAGTTTCAGCATTTTTAATAATATTCTTTGTCTTACAATGAACCCTAAGAATATTTCTTAAAACATTAAGTTAATCTCAGGATTTTGGCATTTTTTCAGCATTACAAGCTGCTGTTGTATTTTCTGCTTATATCCATCGTATAGGGGACAAAACAAGGACTCATTTCCCTATAAATATATAATTCATTACTAATCATTGTACACATACGGACAAACAAATGTGGATTGGAAAAAGCAAAAAAAGAAACATCTTAAAGTGACCACTACTGGATAACAGAAGCAGTGCCGTCATCCGGTACGTCTTTAAGCCAAAGAGTCAGAGGGAAAGTGAAATTCAACATGATTTGATTGTGATAAACAGTAAAATTGGTTGCATTCTGCACGTTAAAGTCTCGTAAAGAGTCACATCTCTGTGCTGTTTTTCTGGCTTTGCTGTGTGTTGTTCGTGTCTCTGTTCCACACATCTCACCTACCTTGACAGCAGCTGAGACTCCATCCTCAGTCGTGCTCTGCCCGTTCTGTCAAAGAAAGCAGACGTGAGAAGAATCAGTGTGTATGTCAGTGCATGAATCACATGAGCGTGCAAAAAGAAGAGAGAGAGGGCAAGGAGGAGATACTAGGGAATATTTACAAGACTGTGTGGGTGGCAACAGTCCACTTTCCACCTCTGCAGGCAAACCTAATAATCTGAGGCTCACGCACAAGCGCACCCCTTTGTCCGTCCCCAGCAGGTAAGACTTTTGAAAGGTGTAATGACTGTTATTTGCAGAAATGATGCAGTATTTACAGCTTTGCTTGATTTTTAGAATAAAATTACATTTGAATTTATCTGGGATAAACAGATTGCAATTTACTCTGAAACAACAAGATGAAGCTTGGAAAACGTTTTTTTTTTTTTTTTTTTTTTAAATGCAGACTTAAAATTCAAAACCCAAAGCAGCAACTGTGGCTCTAGATAAGATTTAGAGACAATCCAAAATCCAAGGTTTTTAAAGTACAAGGGTTGCAAGATGCATACTAGAAAAGACTATAGAGATTACCATTACAAAATGCGACACCAACATCGTTTAAGCTAATCTTCTTCACAGCAAAATATCTTCAGTTGTGTAATTCTACCCTGGAAACATCATGAAACGGATGACCTTCATATTCACGATTAGCAATTTTTGACATGAATTTATTATCTGAAGATCTCTTCACAGAATTTGAAACCATTTCTGAATATGAAGCTTCCTACCCCACACATCAAGGCTTCCCAGTTCTGCTGCATGGACCTTTTGTTACAAATTGGAAGCCATCAAGCTAGACCGAAATTGTTTTCACAAGCCGACAGTCGTGCTGTCACTCATCATCAATGTAAAAAAAATAAATACAAAATGATAGACACTTAAATACACACGAGTCCTTGTTATTACAGAGGATCACTCCAGAGTCCACAGGAATGTGGCTAAATGTCAGGACAAGCTGGGTGACCTCCCAGCCCCCTTTCCGCTTTGGCTTTGTTTCCCACTGCAGCGTCCGTCAAGCTGGTTTCCTCTTCCTTCACATGGCGCAGAATCAGACAGGCTGTCGGAGCAATGACGAGCAGAAGTTCTCAACGTAAAATAAGAAATTCAAACGAAATTCAAAATTCCAGCCACTTTAACTTTCAAACTTCCAACTTAACTGCATTTTTTTAGAAGAATGCAAACAGCATTGGAATTATCAGTCCAGTGGTGGAGATCCTGAAGTGTTTGTACATTTAGCCAGCATCATCATCTCAACACATTTCATCCTCATTAGCTCTGCATGGTTGATCTAAATGGCCCAGTTAGAGATGCTTCCCTCCCCAATGGACTTTGTCAACAAGTGAAAATGCATGCACACACACACACACACACACACACACACACACACACACATACAAACAAGCAGCCGCCAAAATACACTCAAAGTCAAATGCATTAACAAACAACTGGGATTTATGCTTCGGTGCTGCTGTCAGATGAGACGGAGAGAACTCCTCGTCCGTCTCCCAAATGATCCGGGAGTAAATTTCAGGTCAGTGATGGCTTTCGTGTAATAGACGGATAAATCCATGTTTGATGATCAGAGAGGCGCTGCATTGTAACTAGGCAACCAGGAAACACAATAACTCTCGTTTTACTCCCTCCTCTATCTGCGACTCTAGCTGACTAAATTTCTCGTAATCTCATCTGGCAGTCGCTGTATCGACAGCTGCTGGTCGGTGCCAAAAAAAGACAAATAGCCACTGTGATTGTCTTTTCTCAGACCAACTGAGTGCTTTCTCACAGACAGAGAGAGCAACAGAGGTTGAACTGCTCCATCTTCTGCACCGCCTCAAAGAAACATGAATGCACAGGGAGGAGAAATCTTCTTAAAGACGTTCGTCAGCGAGTGAGCTGCGTTATCGAACGCCTTGCCAGCCCTCCTCCTCCTCCATTATCGCTGCTCTGTGTAGGTGTTCCTCGGCTGGTTCACACCCAGATTAGCTGAAGCAAAGAGTGAACACACTCATCAAGTGAAAACTCAAACTCCAGTACTTTATGGTTACCTGCTGACCACGCCTAATCAGCAAACATACTGCACATTCCAACCACTAACTTTACTTTCTCCCATTTTTGTCTTTGCAGACTTGTTGGGCTTTGCACCTTGAGGACTTGTGCAGTCCTGCTTTACAAATTCACTTTTACTTTGAGAGAGTTTAGCAGATAGTTTCGATTCAGAAAAATGTTCTCCATTCAAAATGTAAACAATTCCGAAGATAACATTGTTTATTTTAATTTGCAGATTAAAAATATCTATTAGTTTCTACCCTAAAATTTTAATTAAAAGTGAAACGTAGCTCTCTGTTTTGCTAAAGCTAAAGTGAACTTCAAAAATAAGCCGTCAAGTCATCTAAACACCCAAATGCAGGCGGTCCATTGCTATAAAATGACCACAAACTGAAGACACACGCAAAGGTCTGCACAATGTCCTAGCTGACTAAAGCACATATGAAAGGGAAGCAGCTGAACTGCTCAAGGCTGGTTTGAGCAGAGGAAACAGAACCATGAGAATTAATGCCAGTCATTGCACAACAGTGCATCTGCAGCTGGTGAAGCTACAAACTCTTGACTATTGCTCTACAGCATCAACAAATCTGTGCCCCCACAAAAAAAATCAACAATCTAGAAATACAAACTGATGCTCCTTTACCAGGCAAAAGCTCTAAAAGATGTAAATCCCACAACATGCGAATAGATAGACTGGAAAAGTGGGTGGAACTGTGTGGTACCCCAATTGTTCAGATCTTACCACATAGATGATGAATCTGCTCTGTCATTTAGCAGCACTAAATGGACATATGGAGTTCCTCAAGGCTCCATTCTTGAAACACTTTTATTTAACGCCTACATGATGAATTTACCTCAGAATACGGAGGACGACATTTATTACCATATGTATGCTGATATGAGTGAGAAAACAGAGTATCTTCAGTCAGAGGCTTCTTCAGATTCGCTGTAATACAGACCGCTACTGGAGGCGTTTCCTGCCAACAGCCACCATCTTCAATAACTCTTTGAAAAATCTGAATTAATGAGCTGGAACAATATTTAATTTCCCTTTGGGATTAACGAAGTGTGTTTGAATTGAATTAAATTAAACTGATGACAACTCTAAATGTCTGCATCACCACATGACTGCAACTGCTTAAAGTCAGTAAGTAAGTGTGCTATAATATCAATTTAATGCTGAAAATACAAAACTCATTGTCTTAAACTCAGGAGAAATGCAAAAATTGAGCATGCAGGATACCTGGGTGTTGTTAGGTCAGTAGAAAATAAGTTTCAACCCAGAAACTAGACTTTGCAGACAACAAGCAAAGAATGAGTGGTGCAGTCGGCTCTGTTATTGTGATGCACAGCATGATTATTCATGATGCTCTTCAGGCTCTCTTTGTGAATGGGCTGATTGCTTCGTCATCCATGTGAATCTTTTGCATTAAGGTTTTGATGAGCAGGTAGGAGTGTGAAGGTGACCAGTGGCCCTCTGACTCGTTGGATTTGCCTGCCAGTGAGGTGAAGCAGCAGTGTGTCTGCTGCAGCTAATGAACCAGTCTGGACTTGGTGTTGAACAATGTTCTCAATCAGGAGATCAGAATGACTCATGAATGGAGCTCGACTCACAACAAACTCATAAATTACCCAAAACAAGCTGATGAGTTCAAAATATGCTAATAATATACAGATGGTTGCACTTTTCTGAAGAAATGATTGACTGATGAATGAGAATTTCATGCAGCAAGACAGAGCATTCAGTTATTTAGAAACTGTGCCATCCGGAGATCGTACCATCTATTTAGAGTTGTGCAGCATGTGAGTTTTGTGAGTAGCATGTGGCAGCAGAGCAGATGGTATTGGAGAGCCTGTGAAGAATGCTAAGTTCAATGCTGTGAAAATACCATGCCTTCGCCTGGGTCCAATAATTACGACTCACTGATCCATATTTGTGCAGTTCTTGTTGAAATGACTGCATGTTTACATTAAACACATGCATGAATAAGATGCCGTTTCTCCAACATAAAGCGTTTGCTTCGCGGTTTTCAGCGTCTGTAATTAATTTGATGAAACAAATCAGTGCCTGGCAGCATGGAGTGTTTGCCATTTATCTCCATCTCCAGCCTACCAGCCAGCTGCACGTTCTGGTTCCTGATGGCAGCAAGAGACAGCCAAGGGCTCAGACTGACAGAGAAGACCAAGGAGAAATGAGACTGCAGGCCATGCCAGGGAACATGTTGGGGAGCCCAACTACTCATATGGACAGATGGGACTAGCAGGGATGCACTTTTGGATTAATTGGCAAGAAGATGACGGAGGACAAAACCAACCATGTGCACAATTAGCACATGGTTGCACAATTATCTGCAAGAACCCTGGACACAAGCACAGAAAGTTGTTGAGTATCTGATAGCAGATGAGGAGGCTTTTTTCTCCTGATTATGAACAGTGTGAGTGGTTTTGCTTGGAAGCCAAACAGGTTTCACAAATGGAAATTAGCTAAATTACCTTTTGTGCTTCATTCTGGGGCAAAGCGAGCAGGAGAAATCACACACAAATAGATTTGCCCACAGCCCAATTATTGATTGCTCAGCTACATCTGCTCTGAATTAACATATTCCCACAAATTACCTCTGATAAACGCGAGCAACAGTTAGGCGGTTCCTGCTTGAATTGCGCTGATAGGCCCTCTAACATCTATAGCAACCATAATCTTTCCCAAAGTTAAGTGAAAAATCCTGAATAGAGCTGATTCAACCTCCTATACTCTGCCACCTGAAAGCAATAGTCATACCTGGGCTGATGTAAAATTATTGCCGTATGATCACAAATAGAAGATGTTGCAATATTTACCCATAAATGTGAAATAAAAACGTACAATCTGAGCTAAAATGTTGACTGGCTGCAACAGGTGGGAGAAGGACCTGATGCTTTAAAAAGCCTGACAGAAGATTGTTTCTGTCTGAAAAGGAAAGTCTTTCTAAACTTCTATACGTCTCTTGCAGACTTTTCTCTGCTGCAATTAAAAGAACGGCAAATTTCATTAAAAGTTTGGCTTTCATTCCATGTTCTGTTGTGCTTCGGCCAAATAGACTGTTTGATGTTTTTCTCCTAAAACCATATGAATATGTATATATATTATTTATCTTTTGAATTCCAGTTAATGAAAGCATTTTGTGCCAGTATTTGGGTAAACTATGCACCATATGGGGTCTATAGTTACAATCACCCAAAAGCAGAAAAACATCAACTCTACAGACTTCAGCATTTTTATTTAGAACTAGACATATTGTCATTGTGACTTTCTCCAGCTTATTCTCCAGATTTTGTAATCTGTCAGCAAATAAAAAATCTTAATGATCAATAAGTTGGAAAACTCAGGTTACAGCAAATCCCAGCCTAAATGCTAAATTTATGTAAAAATCCCACATTTTCACATTCAGTTTGACAACATTTAAGTCACAATTCACTCTGCAGCCTCAGCATCAGCTACACCAATCAGGCATAACATTATGACCATGGACAGGTATACTGACAATATCCATAATGGTCCCTGTTAGTAAGTGGGGAGTAAGTGAAGAGTTGACCTGTCAGAAGCAGGAAAAAGGGCAGGCGTAATGGTTTGAGTGAGTTTAACGACGGCCAGATTGTGATGACTGGGTCAGAACAACCCGGTCAGCAGAGGTCAATGTCTATTTGAAATGGTCAAGTCAAAGGAAGGAACTCTGATAAACTCAAGGCTAAGTGATGCACAAGATGACCAGACTGATCCGGGTCAACAGATGAGCTGCTTCAAAATAATTGGAACCACGTGAAGCCAAAAACACCACTTGAGTTCTGGGTAAAACATATTAACAGACAAAGGAGGGTTTTTAAATGCAAAATACATATATTTTTGTACAGTTTTGCTCCGATTGTGTTCTTTCAACAAGTAGCATGTTTCAGAATCTGTATACTCCAGTTAATGTTTATTAATTTACTAAATGAGTTGACAATTATTTCAATAATTTATCAAAATAATCTGATTAATTGTTTCAGCTCTAATTTCATTTTAGCCATCGCAAAGGGAGAGTAAGCCAGAAAAATATAATGTAACTTAGTCTAAAGTTATGTAAAACAGCAAAAGTAAATGTTTCTTTATTGCAAAAAGAAACTTCACACATAATATTTTTATCAAGTTATAAAGAAATAAGTTTCATTGAAGATTGAGGAGGCCATAAACAAGCATTTCTCTGAGATTATAATACAATATGGCCTTAATTTACAGTAATTCTATTGATCAAAACGTAGAAACTAAACTAAAACTAAGCTGCCATCAATACAAAATACCGCAGCTTCACATGGAAACCATGGGTGAATGCTGATTGGCAGATCAACACATAATTAGGGCAAGAAGTCATAATAATATGCCTGATCTGTACATAAATGTTAACATGAGCACACATAAAAACCTAAGTTTTTATGTTTGTGTGTGTGTGTGTGTGTGTGTTTGAATTCATACCGAAAGTCCTAGAAACCGACCAGGAACCTACATGAGATTAGAAATATAGATTTTTTTTTTTTTTCCTGAGGTGGAGAATCTCTCCACAGACTCATTCCAATGAGCCATGTCGCTGGTTGAGAGCTGGAGGCTTAAATTTGCTCCTGAGATGAATAATATGACCAAGAAACGCGTCCCTTCATAAAAGCAGGCAGGATATTTGTAAAACTTTTATGTCAGCTTCACTCAGCTTAACCTCATCCGGTTTATTTCAACTTTCATTCACAGCTGAGCAGCAAAAGGGCGCAACTTCACTCAACACCGAGACCACTTTTTAGACTGAATGAAATGAGCTAATTTTCTTTAAACGGAGCCACGTGATTTGGACTAAAACTAGCCACACATGTGCAAAATAAACCATTAATTTCACATTTCCTTACCTCTGTATCCAGCTGCACCAGCTCCATTGTGGGCCATGGCTCCGCGATTTGTGCAAGAGGCATTTTGGCAGGAATTTGATTCTTTACTCTTAGTTTCCCCTGAGCTGCTGGAGTGTGGCTGTGCTCTCCTCGGAGTTGTCCGTGTCGCTCTTGTCAAGTGCAAGTTCCAGAACCTCCTGGTTCAGGTCCCAAGTCCCAGCAGAGCGCAGATTTAACAGCACTTTGTTCTCCGCTCAGAGGAGAGGGGAGGACGCGCTGCAGCCAGTAGCTTTCCTAACACTATCCCCCAGATGTGATCTAATTTTGGAGCCTGTTGGTCTGCTTAGCTGCTTTGTTGGGAGCGCAAACAGTTTTTCCTTCCAGGCGAGCGCGTCGGGGGAGCTGAGGCGTTGCAGGAGAGGAGCGGAGCGCAGCAGCGAGCAGGGGGCTAATCCAGGCTCCTTTAATTACCAGCGCGGCGCACTGAGCCTAATGTCACACCGAGGAATCACTGTCAGCCTCTCTCTCTGTCTGTCTCTGGCGTCTCCGCAGTCGACGTCGTCTCGGATCTTTGCGTCCTCCTCGTGTGCTTTCTCCCGGTCAGGAAAGGAAGGAAGGCTTCCCGGCAGGACGCGGAGCGCTCGCAGACCTCCGTGTGTATGGCCCCGTAGTACGAACACTCTCCCAACTCGAGCTGTCATTGGCAGATCCAACCCCCCATTTCTTGCGCCCGTTCCGCACCGGCCCGTCAGCGCCACCCGCTGGTAGCGAGAAGAACTGTAAATACGTAATGCAGGGTGGAGAATGCCGCTAATGAACGGCCTGCTGCCGCTCAGGCTTCATGTTGCTGAGTCCATTAAGTCAATTTATTTACCGAAGCATGTCAAAAAATTGGAAAATTTGTTTTATCCCTCATTAATTCCACTCAGTTCAAGTGAAACTCGTAAATTCAAAGCTTTTATTTGATGACTGTGTATTACATTTAATAAAAGCCCGAAAATATATTAAACAAGACCAATAAAAATAAATTATTCTTCACATCACATCACGTTCAACTCTGCTGATTTTATAGATAGTCTTTGACACCATTTGTTAGGAGGGTATACCATAAAAGACAAATCAAGCTGTCTGCTCAAAGTACGCTGTATCCAATCATTAACTGAAAGCTTAGTGGAAGGAAAAACGTGGAGTTGAAAAATGTGCACAAACAACGGGCGTTGAGTGCTTTGTGATGCAAAGCAACAGCCAGCCCAAGATACTTGCAAATGAATCAGCCATTAGACCAGTAGATTTATAAACAGGCCATGAGTAAAACTGTAATCTATGCTTGAGTGATAATGAGTAAAAATGGTGTGAAAGGAAGCCGGAGATCATTGATGTTTAAAATGTAAATGAACAATCAATTTTTACACCCTACCATTTTTTATTGTTGTATCATTTAAGGATGAACTACTAAAAAATATATCAACACACAAGAAAAACTTATTTAACCCCAGCTGAGGTCCTGCAGATACCAGGATGAGAGATTCGACTGGTTTAAGTCACTCCTGAACCACAGAAAAATATCAGAAACGTCTTGCTGCACTACGAATAAAATACAATGTGTCACTGTGTCCAGTATGAGCTTCTTCTCTTATTTTTTGTGACACACCTGCACAGAGAACACACAATAATCATGTAAAAGGTTTAGAGAAGCCAAAAAAAGCTGAAATATCTTTTGTGATCTCAGAGCAGCACTGAGTGAAACTGACTTTTCTCATGAGCTGCTGCTTCGCCCCAAACTGTATTTTTGGTTTTTGCACAGATATATTTAGTGCACAATGCCTTTAGACTCCCATCTCCAAAAATGCTCCACGAGGTTGCAAAAATTATATAACATTCTTGATTACACAATAACTGTGATGTAAAGGAAGTTAAGAGAAGTGGGTCGTGATCGGTGCTGTTCTGATCCGGCCCTGCTCTTTTCATTGACAACAGCTCTCGTGGAAGTCCTTGTAATCTCCGCTGACATAATGCGTCCCATCCACCTTCATCACTTCCCCGCTTCATTCACCACCAAGTGGATTCTGCTCCTGGCCATCTTTGGTTACTATTGGCAACTGAAGGCCATTCAGCTGCCTTGCTTTGTCGCTCTGATGAATTTTTGATTCAGATTCAGATGAAAACGGTTTTCCAGGCACAGAAGGGAAACATGAATTGGAGTAATATAATGTGTGATGATTGGCATCTAAATGAGCTGAAGGTGTAAATGCAAACTGTTGCTGCTGTTTTCACTGAGCCTGTGTATTAATGCCAAGCCACTGATTCCTGTCTGACATTGCTGTGGCAGGTGAATCACACTCACTGTCTACACTGGAGGAGGTGGGAAACACTTTCTTTATTATGTAACAGCAGCGTTTGCTGTGGGTTTTGGACTTTGCATCCAAGCTGCTACGAAACCTTATTTTTACACTTCGGAGACTGAATGCCACGTTCATTCATGCCTGAATGCCCACACAACGGAGGACCGGGGAAAAATGCAACTGACAAAAAGACAACATGTAATTCTGTGATCTCTGGAACAGAGCCGTGTAACGATGACATGGACAGAAGGTTTGATCACCGTTCTTTCTTCCCAACACATCATGTTCAGATAACTGTGATTCGCAAAGCCACATCAATCCTAAACATAATTTTTCAGCCGTCAGTTTTTTTTCTCCATGATGGGTTATCAGCTGCAAGGAGCTTTGAAGGCACCTCCAAATGTAATGTGTTTTTTATTTAGTGCAGCCACACCACTAACTGTTGTCCACAGCTCTCTCCCATCCCTCATCCTCTCCACCGTCTCTTTTCTATCTCCATTATTCAGGACAATCGCTGTTTTCTCCTCTGTCATCCACATGGAGAATATAAGCAGACTGATATTAAATGTTTATGACTCCTAGCAGCACCCCCAATAAAGATCTGTCTAAGCAGAAAATAAAAAATAAAAAAAATCATCCTTCACTGGAATACAATATGATATGCCAATAAAAATGTTTTGAAAAATCCAACTTTAAGTTTGAGTAAATTTATTCAATAAGGAAAAAAGTTCAAAGTTAGGAAATAATTGTTCTTGCTGAAAAAACGCTCAAATTTATCTTGCCACCCTTGCAAAGTAGGATCTGTGATGCTGTGGGCCTTTTCTCTAGCGGACACTACAAACATAGGAGTTCATGGAATCCATGAAAGGATAATAATCCAAATAAACTCAAAAATGTCTAATCAAACAAGCTTCATATGTAGACTTTCCCAAATTGGAGGTCAGAAAGATCATTACAATGTTTACAACAGTACCAGTATATACAGCTTTCCCAGGTATATTCAATCACATTTACAAATGTGGTTACATTTATAGACCAAACTCAGAATGGTAACCAACTGGGGGTTAAGTGCCTGTGACAGGAGGAAGTTAAAATCAAACCAACAACCTGAATGAAGATCCAAGTTTCAGTTTGCACTTCAGGTCACCAACTGAAAAGGCATTTCTGACTCAGAGATGTCCAGCTTCCACCCACTCCGGGGATCCCCAAACTCTACCTGCAGCTGCATGAATAATCCAGGAAAAACATGCGTCAGTCTGTCTTAACATGCGCATGCAACAAAGCTGGATCCCTCCCTGATATTTGTCACCATGGAACTGAAACATGTTCCCTGTCTAAATGTGGGATGTGAAATTTAATGGAGCCGTGGAGAATCGGATGGCCGGCTTGTTCCCTGAGCTCACAAATCAGATGAACTGACGTGAAAATGACTCTGTTGATTAACCTCGTTTTATTTCAGTTGAACTGAAACCGGCAGATGAAGAGAAGAGGGTGAGTGATGTTGAGGGAGCTCAGGGGGAAACAATGAATCATGGAGCTCCCTGTATTGATGTAAAAAGTGCCATTAAAATGCAAATACATGCACACTCCAGTTGTGGAGTGGCTGTCAGATTTGAAACAGGATGTCAGAAATTGGATCCTCATCAACAGATTTCAGTTATTCAAGGTACTTTGCTTGTCGGAAGAGAAGAAAAGAAGAGAAAAGAGAAGAAAAGAAACAAAAAAGAAAGCAAAAGGAAAGAAAAAAGAAAAGATAAGAGAAGTTTTTATTCAAGCACCTTAGCTCTATTATCTGGAGTTGCTACAACATGACATGCTGGTTTCAGCATCAAGCTGTGGGGGGCCTGGGAAGGTGGCCAAACTTAAACCAAACGCAGGACAATCCTAGAAGAAAACCTTTAAGAAGCTTCAAAAGACTTGAAACTGTGCTGGAGGTTCATGTTCCAGCTGGACATCGACCCTAAGCCTGGGGTGTCAAACTGATTTTTAATTTGGGCCACATGACCGTCCTGAATGTTGTGGCAAAACGTGTTGACAAAACAACATATTAAAATGTTAAAATATGACTTTAAAAGGTGCCTCTGCATTTGTTGAGTCCTTACCAAAGTTAAATAACATCAATCTTTTTTCACATTAATGTAATTTAGAAGTATACAGATAAAAACTACCTGAAGGTTTGACCAGAGCATAGAGTCTCTCTACACTGTAAAAGCAAACGTCTCTAATTTACAATAAAATACCGGCAGCTGTGGTCCCAGAATATTACTGTATTTATATGAATTTTACTGTATTTACATGGTAAAATTATGGCAACCACAGATGCCATGCCATGGTATTTTACAATAAATTAGAGATTTTTTTTCTTTTATTTACAGTGTAGAGTCTGGAGGGTCACATAAGATATGGCGGGTCAGATTTGAACCCTGGACCTTGAGTTTGGCACATGTGCTCTTAGGAAACAACCAGAGTGATTATGGAAGGGTTTGGATTAATGCATAATATTTCAGAATGGTCTAGTTAAAGTCCTGACCTAAATCCAATTGAGGATCCAGGAAAAGACTTAAGAATGATGTTGCATTTTGCAGAGAAGAATCCATATCCACTTAATATTTCATTCAGTCAGCTTTCATTTCAATATCTTTACTCTCATCAAGGTTGTAATTTGTAGATTCAACATTTTTAATTACTAATTTGTAGCTACTCAACAGTGCAGATGATCCAAACAGAACTTATTTCAGTTGTGCTCCTCTTCAGCCTCTCTTCAACCTGCTATGATAAAGCAGGCATTAATGTGGGGGAGGGGTGGATGGCTTATTTCAGCTTGAAATGAGCCGCACAGGGCGTGCCAGATTTCAGCTGAAGGACTTTTAGACTGGTGGTGATAACTGCTGCTTATCAGAGCTGAGAGACGACAAGTGCAAAAGAGTGAAAGAAACCAATTATCTGCAATACTGAAGGAACAGTAATTAACCAATCTGTGCTGAATGACGACAGAAGGAGGTAATGTAATTATAAAAAGCCTGGCTCTTTGCCTTTAAGACTTCAGATGCAAGCAGTTTCTTTGCAATCATCGCTCACACAGAAAGTGCTAATAGGACAAAGAGGTTGTAGATGCATCGAGATGGTGGGCTTACACTTTCACATAAAAATAAAGAGGAGCAAAAGCTGGTAAAGAAATAATATTTCTACACTGAAAATAAAGTTTTCCAGTGTTTTTGTGTGTGTGTGTGTGGGTGTGTGTGTGTATTTGTCATCACGACCAGATCTTTTGTAGAAAGAGAACAAGAAGTAACAAGTTCATCTGACTCAGAGAGCACAGTCTAGCAAGAACAGCATGTCGAGGCTTGACGGTGTTCCTCGGGTATTTGGGTTGGGCAAAAAAAAAAAGAGAGAAAAAGAACAGGAAGCCAGGAGTATTGTCTTTGAAAGCACCTGTGATACAAACTCAACTCTGCACAGACAAACAGCAGTAGCAGATTCTCCGGTTACTGATTATCCAGTACAGGAGTGGAGAAGCTAAATGCTAGCTGTCAGCAAGTCAGTACTGGAAACTCACTCATCTCTTCACTCATTTATCGCACACTTTGTTTATTGTAGCACAAAACCACAATGTGTCACTTACTGATGTTTAAATATGGCTTCTGCCCTGACCAGGCCTCTTCAGCTTTGTTCAAAAGCAACAACAGCAGGGGGTGCCAGATATCTGAGGGCAGCACTTTGATGAATACGGCTTTTTGATCAGGCCATGCCCTTTACTGCCGTAAGAGAAACTGTGCACTGAAAACTTGGTGAGACACGGCTGTGAAACTTATCACATGACTATAAGGCAGCATATTCACTAAATCCCCTTTATGGCCCTGAAACCAAAAAGCTCAGGAACAGAGCAGCTGGCAGTTTGAAGGTGTCAGAAAACAGCATTTAGATTCATTACATAACTTTTTAAGATTCCAACAGATGTAAAATCAATCAATCAATCAATCAGTCAATTCATGTTTACTTTTAAATAAATGAATGCAAAATGAATGAATACAATGAAAAAATAATGAAACATCCTGAGCAAAAACAAGCTGTCATTCTGAAAAGATTAAATTCATATGATCGAACATGCAAGAATTAAAAGAAAGACACGTATGCATAATAATAACAATTATTATTATTATTATTATTATTATTATTATTATTATTATTATTATTATTATTATTATTATTATTATTATTAAATCATTCAGCAGTACAGATGGCTCAACAGAAATTATAAGCAAAATGTTAAATACAAGCACAGATTAAAATAAAATAATAAAACTGGATTATAACTCAGCTAAGAAAAGTCGGAAAATTATCAATTTAAACTTATGTAAACTTAAGGAACATGAAGATAAATAAAATAAGACAAAACCTTAGTTAAAGTTTATTATGCAGACAGGATATTTTAAAATCAGAGACTGAACCAAGTTTTAGTTTTTCACATTAGAATAGATACCTGCAGAGTTCATGTATTAAAATGTGGAGTTTTATGGTAACCTTCACAATATTAACAAGTAAGATGCTGCTTTGATGATGACATTGAAAACTTTTCTTAAGCAGTGAAAAGATGTTGAGTCAAGAATGAAATATTCATAAACTTTGGGCAAAGTTGTGTCATCGTAGGATCCCAGACGTCAGCACAGTTCAAAGAGTGAATTTAGCAACGTTTCTGGATATTTCTCAGGAGAGCAGACTGGTTGGATAAGAGGATTAGGTTGGCTGGTACTTTTAGCTTTTCTTTTCCCAACAAATTCTTGTGATTATTTGAATAGAGAATTTCACTCTGTGAGTCACAATGTGCTGAGGATTCACATTGAACAAAGTTCCTGCATTAGAAAGCAGCAGCACAGACGTATCTCAGTAATGAATCTGCTGCAACATTTGAGACAAAAGAGGAAAAACTGGCAAAATGTACCTGACAGCATCATTAAAAGTTTTATTTATTTCATTATTTAAATTAATGAGATTTAACATCATTACATATTATGATGTGTTTCAAGCATTTGTCTCTGTTAAGATGTACAACCGATTGTTTTAAAAAATCACATTTTATAATACTTCTAACACAGAAATGTTATGTTGCGGCATTCATGGAGAAGATTCCTGACTTGACAGTTGCCCACCAAAACCGTTCCTTACGTCTTCCACAAAAAGGTACGCCACAAAATGCCACCGCTAATTAAGTGAAAAAAGAGTGCTTTAATATACATGGAAAGTTGTGTGGGAAAAAGTGGAGAAGTAGAGAAAAGGTGCACAAGAAACACGGATAACTGCAGTGTAACCAAAAAAACTGGCGGCTTCTCAACAGCTGAATCGAAGCTTACTGATGGAAAGTTAAGTGGAAGAAAAAAGCCTGATAGAATAAAAATTAACAATCCACAAAGACAACCATAGTCCTTCAGGGATTGTCAAGAATTTCAAGAGCTCTGTGGGGAATTGAATGGAAAGACACCAGAAACAACAACACATGTGAACGTCAGTATTAAAACTTCCTCAACATATCAGCAGCACCACAGGCTGATCTCCTTCATGCCAAGCTGCACTGATGAATACGCAGTACAGCACATAGACAATACAGTTCAGTAGGTAATAACATTTCTGTATTTAAAATTATTGTTCTGGTCTTAAATTCTATTTTAACAAATTGAATTTTAGGTTTTCATTCATGTGTAAACCATAATTCTAAAAATTAACTGAACTAAACACATGAAATAATAATAACTCTGTTAATATGTAACCATCCTTTAGAACATTTTAACTAATTTATGGAAAAAGTTTTTTTTAAATGGGGTAGTTTTTAATGAATCAATATGGAAACAGGGTTAAACTTTTTTTTTTTTAGCCATAATTCCGCAGCTCAGGTGCTGCTGTTGTGCGTCATCTGCTGGCAGGCCGCAAATCTGCGCCGGTCTTTCTCACGCATATTCCTCAGCCTGAACGCAGCGTGATTAAGAAGCCAGTTATGAAGTTGTGCAGGTAGGCGGGGGTGATGGGTACCGGAGGGAGGGGTCCTGCGCCCGGCGGGGCTGGACAGCTCCGTACTATTGGCTGACACTAGAGGGGGGAACTCTACCTGTTACCTGAGAAAAGGAGTGCCAGTCGTCATCATCCGATTCCAAACCAGGATCAAGTTTTCCTTCCTCCAGCAGTCCGGAGAGGTAGAAGTCGGCCAGGACCGCCTGGAGCTGAACGAGCGACTGGAGCAGGACTCCGAGCATGGAGCCTATCGCTGCGTGGAGCGAGGAGAGAGTCACCAAGTGGCTCCAAGGTGAGGGACATACCCGCTTCTTCTTTTTAAACACTTGATCCCCTCGCAGGTACTTTGGATCGGGGCGGTTAGGTCGAAAATAGAAGCAGCACGCAAATCCTATTGGAAGTGAAAGGTGGAGGTGGAATGAGGAAGTGAGAGAGAGAAGCCACAACAGTGCAGCTCTGATCAGTGTCAACAGCTAAACGCTTCAACCGGGTAAACAATGGCCTTCTGTTGTTTCCCTGCTTATTTTGTTGGAAACGAAGCAAAGTTCTGCAAAAGAAAAAAGGGGAAAAAATGAAAGAGAAGAGATTTAACCACAAAGCTCAGCTTGGATTAATGCTTTCCAACACAGTTACAACACAGCGGAGTCCTCTACTTCTCTATGCTACTTTGTAGACAACTTCTGTGTTCGTAATAAAAGTTTTTCTGAGCACTTTCAAAATAAATGAGTCAGCCATATTCATTTATTTAAAAAAAAACATTTTGTTTTTACTTCAATTTGAGCGAAAATGGGAATTTGAAAATAATTTCTGTAATAACAGCTTTCTGCGCTCCTCTGCTGGTATTTTGACAATTCACCTTCTGAGATGAACTCCAACTGTTTGCGGTTGGAAGCCCAACATCCCATCATCCTAAGCTTTACCTCCCTAAACAGATGCTGTTATTACTCCCAGTCAGAGGAAACATGCTGGTAAAATTAAGAGATTACTGGTGGGATTTGTTCAGAAATCCTCACAAACGGGGCATCCTGAGTTTCTAAACACAGATTGGTTGATAAAGAACTTTGCTTTTTGGCTCAGCCCTTTCTTCTTCTTAAAACAAAGAAACACAATAAACTTCAACACTGACTGACTTCAACACAGTCAGTCAAAAAGTCACAGCACAATTTGGTTTAAATGACAGAAAATGATTGTTGAATGTTGCAGAGGTTCTGATGTGTTTGGGCCGGATGCCCCAGAGTCCAGTGAAAGTCCAGTCAGTTCTCTATTTTAATTTGCTCATCCAGGAGCATCTGCTCACCTCACCTTACTGGCCTCCCTGTGGGGTGCAGAATCAGGAGCTCCCTGCTCATTTAACACATTAATAAAACTGTAAGGTCTTGAAAATCATTTTAAAATGGAAAGGGAGCCGGAGAAGAAGCTAAAACCGGCAGGATGTGGTAATGATCACATGTACCTATCAGACACCATGATGCTGCATTTTCAACCAGTTGCAAAGAACAAGAAAAAGCTACTGACAAATATGCACATGAATATTACATCAGTTTTTGATTTAGTTAGTTTGAGAGAACTAAGTGACATCTGATCTTTTTCTTTTTAACTTGAGCTGTATATGCCAACAGAAAACAAAGTGGACCCTGGATGAACCCCTGGGGGATTCCAGTAGTTAGGAGTGCGATATGAGTATGAACAGGAATATTCAATAAATAAATTCAAACACCAATATGTATTGAAAGACATTGGTTTCAATACATATTGGCGTAAAAATATGTATTTTTGTACACCTATGTGGTGTAAAAAAATACAACTGAGTTCATTTAAATTCAGCTTAAATGACTTTATTTAAACTTTAAACATTTTTAATAATGTTACACTGTCGTAAATCAAAACTCAAGTCAAGTTAATGAATTTTTTTAAGTACTTTGTGATTTTGCATTTACTTTTTGCTGTTCATTTCACATATTGCATGTGAAAACCCAGATTTCCTTTCAATGTGACTTTTTCAGTCCTAACCTCGGTACATGCTCCAGAGCGAGAGGCATTTTTCAAGCTGGTACATGCTTCAGATTTCCTGACACTGGAGAATTTCCATTTATGCTCCGGACCTGTTTGTAGTAAAAACTAAAAAGCTTCCATGACTTCCAGGTCTGGATGCTCCCACTGATCAGTACCAGGTGTCGGAGTGGCACCTGTCAGGTCTGGACCTGCTTCAGTTGACGTCCCAGGATCTGGAGGTGCTGGGAGTTCAGAAGATCGGACACCAGGAGCTCATTCTGGAGGCTGTGGAGAAACTCTGCTCCTTGGTGAGTGAGAACACACACCTGTGTGTGTGTGTATGTGTGTGTTTACAGCGCATGCCTGCAGCAGCATCATCTGTCTCCAGGTCTGTCTCCTGTGTGTGTTGTGGAAGTGTTGTGAAGTGAGCAGCAGGATATTACCTGAGTGGTCATATCCATGTTTGTTGAGGGTGTTGTATATTTTGTGATATGACAGCTTTCTGATTTCCACCTCTGTAATGTTTTCAGATCCTGCTGTTGTTTACACAGTCGTACCAGGAACTGTAGGATTATCTCTTAGAAATCTGGCCAGCACACCCAGAACCACAGAACTTCCTGACATCTTGGCCTTGCCTTAGTGAAATATGTGATGTTTTTACTCAGTGTGATTTCTTAGTACTTCGATCTTACATTCCAGCTCCAGCTTTCCAAGCGTTTTGTAGTAAAAACATTAACTGTATTATTCATGTCAACATCAGATAAGCACTCATGCTGAGTCATATCCAGAGAACTGCTGTGTCCTGGACAATATTTGGGAATGTTTTTGGCGCCTTTTGCATGATTTACTGCATCAGTGCAGCTTGGCCTGGAGCTGATCAGCGTGTGGCTCTGAGGAAGTGTTCAAGAAACCCATCGTGCTTTAAAAAACTTCATCTCCTCTGCACTGTTGACTCTGATGTCTCGCATCCTCCTCTTGACGATGCTCTACTCGACAATACTTAGATTCTCTCTGAGGTTTAGGTGTTTTTTGTCAGTGTGAACTATATGTACTTAATGAATCTACATTAGGGAAGCACCGATTCACTTTTTCCACTTTGTATACGGATACAGATGTCTGAGTGTTGGTATCGGCCGACACAGAAAGTGCTGAATTGACTTAAAACATTTCTTTTTTTTTTAACAGAGACATAATTAAACTGATTTACACATTTATCTGACAGTGCTGCACCAGAACAGCTCATTTAAACACACCAATAGCTTCACAACATGTAGAAACTATAATTTGTCCAGTCAGTGCAATCAGGAGTTTAACAGTCAATGTAAATAAATAATGAAGAAATGGACAAAACAATAGATCTTAGTCAAACATGTAAAAAAATAAACTGCAACAAATCTTCTTTCAAATGGCTCAGAAAGTGCAATTAGGAATCCTAAATATAATTTAAAATAAATAATAAAGCTTCATGTCGTTCAGAGCACAAAGCACAGAACTGAATGAATAGATCTACTCTCAAGGATCGGTTGTATTGTCATCGATACCCAATCTACTCTTTTTAGATACAGGTATTAATATTGGATCAGTGTATCTCTAGTCTTTGAGCTGTTTTGTGTGGAGACTTCCAGAATAATCTTTGCTTCAGTATCACCTCTGATTCAGCAGCTCTGGTGACGTAACAGCCTGTAAACCTCAGACTAAGATGGCTTAAACTCCTTGTTGCTGAGTTCTTTAATTAACCGTGATACAGATTGAACCTGTAAGCCTGGAGTCTGTGAATGAGGAAAGCTGCTCCTCTAGTAATTCCTTTTTTCTCCTCAGACAGACCTTGTGTGTGGGTGCTTGTGTCTGTCATGATGCTCCATGAAGATCTTAACACTGCGCTCATTCATAAAACCCCCCCATCAGATGCTCACATGGCGCAGACAGAAACACTTTCAAGTGCACAGCTACATAATTAAGAGCTCCATAAAAGATTCATGGCCACTTGTTGACAAGCTTGTCCTGGTGGCTGGATGATGTGGACTAACAAAGCCTGACCAGTACGAAGCACTTGACCCCGAGACGAGTGGCCTGTAACAATCACACACTCTGTTTCAGCAGCTGCTGTGTTTCATGATGGGATGCAGAAAACTGGAGCGACAGACAAATGAATAAAGGCTGTTGTCTTTCTGAAAGACTTTGATTTGATAGCAGGGATAATATGAAGTCTGTGGCTTTATTTGAATTATATTTGACTAGATATAAATCAGTCCTGGGTTCTGATCTGTGCCTGGGGTTTTTCTGCATGGTCTTCCTGTCCATGCAAGGATTCTCTCCTGGTACTCTGACTTCCTCCCACAGTTTGAAAACATGATTGTTAGGTTAACTGGGCTCTCTAAAGTGCCTGCAGGTTCGAGTGTGTGCATGTGTTATTGTTTGTCCTGTGTGCTGCCTTGTGACGGGCCTGTGATCTGTCGCCAGCTTGCTTTAGCTGGGAGCAACAGAATACTTATCAACACCACCATTGTTATCACAAACATCTTTCTGGAAGAAATATGAACATCTAAGAGGCGGTGGAGTCCCACCACGATCTGATCCAGAATCTGTGGAGGGAGATAAAGATTAAGGTGATGGAAATGAGGCCTTCCTTTCACAAGTCCGTTACCAAAGATAACCATCAAAATATCAGTGGATACATGCAAACTGTTGACCGACAGTTAAAGAAGCGGTTTGATTATTCAAATACCAAGAAAGTAATTTTTGAGAATTTTGTAGATAATTTCTTTTATGCCATTTTAAAACATAAAATGCTAATTTAAACGGATGAGTTAACTTTTTCATGACTAGCATTAATTTTTAATTTTCTATCAGAAACAAACTTCATGGTTGAATAAAAATATTTTAAAATCTAAATCTACCAGGGTTATGAATCATTTTGGGCATAACTGTAAACATAAATATACATTATTAGGATTTACACTAACTTCTGTTATTAATTTAGATTTCAATATGATTTATTCAGCTCTGGAAACAATTAAGAGACCTTTAAATTACCAGTTTATCTGATTCTAATCTGTATAGGTTTATGTTTGAGTAAAATTAACATTGTTCTTTTATTCTATGAACTACTGACAACATGTCTCTGAAATTCAAATTGTATTTATTTGCAGAAAATGAGAAATAATCAAAATAATGAAAAAGATGCATTGCTTTCAGAGCTCAAATAATGCAAAGAAAGCAAGTTCATATTCATCTAGAAACAACAATGTTAATGTTTTAACTCAGGAAGAGTTCAGAAATCAATATTCGGTGGAACCAGCAGGGTTTTAGTGGGTTCAGTGCAGTGGGATCTTCATTTCTCCCAGGGCTACATTTGTACTCTACTGTTTTAAATCTTTTATTAAATTAATGTTTTAAATGTAATCTTATTGTTTAAGTTAAAGAAATGTGCACAAATTTTTAAAATTATTTATTTCAGTAATTTTTAAAAAGTTTTCATTGCTTTGTTGTCGTCAGTGGATGCAGAAATTATACTGTTTCCACGACAACAAACGTCCCAACCTGCTTTACATTGATGGATTCATTTGGAGCATCTTAACTCCTTTTCTCACAGGTTTTTTGTTTTATGTGTTGTACGCAGTTGCATGAAAGCAGCAATATGAAAATGTCTGTTGGACTGAAAAGTGGAATAATACTCTGATACTTAAGCTTTCTGTGGATTTATTCAAACCAGACAGCAGAAAAGACACAGGAAATGAGGGAAAGTTAGAGATTTGTTTTCAGCATATGGAACTTGGCCAGAAACAAACCACAGCATATGAAAATGTGATTCAAAAACAATCTCTACCCTCTTCTGGAGGGGCTGGTGACAGCAGGGGGTGGAATGTCCTGCCCGGTCCTTACATGTGTGTGTTGTTGTGTGTGTTGTCTTCAGACTTATGGCATGGGAGGAGAGACCCTGCGCGGTCTGACGGAAAAGCTGCGTGTCGTTGCCCACTCCCTGCCGATGGCCATCCAGGGCGGCTGGCGCCACAACAGCTACGACGGACGGAGCGCCACCAAGCTGCCAGTTGGCGTTCTGAAGAACGTCATAGAGCTCATCACCTCTGCCAGAGGCCTCTTCTGCTTGCTCAGCAGGTTTGTAAGGAGGAAGTCCTGCGTACATCATTGTGAAACGTGTTTTATTTAACTTAGATAACTTAGCTCTATGTGTTGCTTGTGGGTTGAACGATTTAACAGAGTTACCTCAGTGGGATTCTCCCCTCATTTTAATTCTGACTGAATGTTTTTGCTTGTAATACTTTGTGTCCTCTCACTCCCAATCCGTCTGAACTGATTTACGTCATGATCTGTCTTTCCAGATATCAGTTATCCCAGCTCAGCAGATACACCTCCACTCAGAGCATATTCACCCACTGTAAAAATCTGAGAGACATCGTCCACAAGGTGGGTGTGTTCATGTGTTTCCCACATCAGTTCAGCTCAAATCTGATATTTCCAAATCCTTTCAGCTCAACTCTGACTTTCTGTCCAAAATTCAGAGCTAAAAAGACAAAACTCCACTGTGTGCTTGAGGTCGGCAGACTTTTACAGCGATTCTGTTCCTAAACCCCAGATCAGTTTTATCTTAAAAGGAACTGCTACGTTTTCAGCCGTAATGTCACGCATGATAAATATCCAAAGAGGAACCACAATCGCTTGGGTGTGCGCCAGTTTGCTTTTTAATTCTCCCAATTAGACTAAACGAGAAAAACAGAAGCACATGCACACCCGTCTGTTCCTCAGCCTAACTTTACTTACACAGTTTTTTTTTTTTTTTTCATCTGTAAATTCCTGACATATTTGAAGGGAGGTTTCACCTCTATGGAGCTTTGCTAAGAAAACAAAAACATTTAGCTGCGTTTGGTTTCTGTTTCCTCCATTGTGGAGTCGTGAAATGCTTGAAAGAAACAGGTGAGGAAGGAATAATCATAAGAGGGTACATGAGAAGAGGGTGGAAAGGGCTTAGTGGTTGCTGTAGCAAAGAGGACAGGCCTGGATCTGTAATGCTGGCCGCCGGAGGGAGGGAGTCAGAGAGCAAGGGAGGAGACTTAGAGAGGGATTGCACTGCCTCTATCAATGACTCTTAGGGGAGTGAACACCAAACACCGAGCAACAGGCAGCAAGAGGCTGGATTCTCAGAAGTACAACAGGAAAGGAAAAACAAGCTGACGGAGGTGAAGGAGAGAAGAAAACAGACAAGAAGAAACCTGAAAGAGACTCTGGAGCAGAGACCCGGTTTTTAAAGGACTTTAAATATATCCGGCTCTGGAAACCTGCCCAGCATGACAGGTACTGTCCTCACGGCTCTGATTGGATAATTCCACACAAGGTGATCCTTCCTTTCCTGCTTTTAGATGCAACACTTGTTTTCTGCCTCATTAAGTTTAAAGAGAAGTGATTTTAAATAAGAAACTGTATCTCTGAAAATGAAAAGCGAGCTGCTGTCTGTCGCAGAAGCATCGGCTCTCTGAGCTGCGGGGGTTGATCAGATCAGAAGTTAAACTCTGTCGCTGTGTTTTTACTGGGAAAAAATCCTAATGAACCTTGAGAAACAGTGAGTATGAGAATGAAAGGAAGTGTGGATAGCTGAGTGATGTAGTGTGTTGACTCTGAGAAGATGTTTTTTTGTTTGTTTTGCTCCTACGCGATGAGCTGGCCTTGTTGACGGCTGTTTTCATTCATTATTGGCTACCAACACACGGGGGAGAGAGCTTAGTCAGTGAAAAGTAAGTTAACAAAGCTCACCATTTTTGGTGCGCACAGGTTGTCAACTGATTTTATTTATAGGTGATTGTTTGACTGGTTCCCTTTTTAGAGGTGCCAGTTATGTGCTGAAAGCCGGAGAACATAGAGGATGTTTTATTGGTTGGACTCCAATGCAGCTGATAAAAAAAACTGGAATTGATCCTTTAATTTCAGCTCTATGAATCTGATGCATCGCTTATATTGTAAGAAACATTTAACACATTTTAAAAAGATCTTCAGAGGCAACTTAATAGCTTTCAAACTTATTTACTGTGAACTGCAAATGTTTTTGTTTGAAGGTGATTGGAAAGGAACAGTTTGATGTTGGAGAATATTAGAAAACAGAATAACAAAAATAAAGAACTGCAGCAGAAAGGTCAAGTGTGGAGAAGTTAAAGCAGAGTTAAAATAATATAAAATAATATTCCAAAGATGGGACAACTGCAAACAAGACATGAAATTACTCCTGAGCTAACAGGCTGAGTGTGGACAGCATTCACCTGAGCAGCAGCCATGGTAACTCTAGAGGAGCTGCAGGGAACAGCAGCTCAGGTGTGGAGATAAATTTACACACTAGATATTTGCAAAACTTAACTTAGCTCAACTAGGTTAGTTAATGTAAATTCTAAACAAATAGTGTTTAGGAGAACAGGGAGAAAAAGACGACTCATTGAATTGTAAAAGTTTCTGACCCAAGCATTTTCATGTGATAAAAGGGCCTAGTCAAAGTTCAGCACTTAATCCAAACTGAACATCTGTTATAAGATTTGAAAGTTGTTATTCACAGACGTTCTAATCTGATCTGATAGAGCCTGAGCTTGTTTTGCTCAGAAGTTTGGTGAAATACTTCAGTTGCTAGATATGCAAATTTGGTGGAACCACGATCCAAAACACCTGCAACTCTAAATGCAGAAACGAATGGTTCAACTGAGTGCTAACAGAACATGGCAGACTTCCAATTTGTATCTGTATCATTCTCCTTCCACTTCACAATTATGCACTACTTTGTGTCGGTGTGTCACATTAGATTCCAATAATGCCTGGAATATAAGATGTGGAAGATTTTTCTGCCTCCTCCTCTCCAGCCTATAAGTAAAAACTGTACAGCTGAGTGTCTTTGCATACTCATGTGCATTTCCCTTCACCTCACACACAAGTAAAGTCATGGTTACATATAGCTTTGCTTGTGGCTAATTGAATCTGGTGTCATTCCCCGCGTGACATTTGTGTTGTCAGGGGGCCAGGCCTTCAGCGTGACGTCTTTTCTAGAGAGGCACTTCCACAGAAGCTGCACCACATCCTTCACAAAAGAAATGACTCTTATTGCTCCTTTCTACGTGAGTGTGTGTGCATTACAGAGTGTATTTCTTTCTCCCACCCTGGGGGCGATCTGGGTCAGCAGTCAGCTGGTGTTGCCAGGACCCAACACTTAACTTGTCAGCTCTGAGTTTCACTGTGGCACAGCTTCAGGCAGCAGCCAAAGCTAAAGAGATTGAGGGCAAGGAGAGAAAGAGGTGAACTCTCAGGTATGTGAGATTTATTCGGTTTCTAGAAGAGAAAGTAAATAACGTCTGTTATTGCAACTTTGATGAATGCAGCTCCAGATAAAAGCAAAACATTTTATGAAGGTCTAAATACTTCTAAAACAAAACAGCTATGACAGCTTTGCTTTTAGTCTGCAGTTTGGGTTACATAACGCTTCAGCTTGACAGGAAACATATAAAAATGCACTAAAACGCAATATAGCTGTCACTGGCTAGCAAATATTAACATGCTTCACCAAAGTGGATAACTTATTAAGAGGACAGAAAGGAGAAAATCCTCATAAACAGGTTAAAACATTGAGCAAGACTAACAGCCTAAAGGCTGAGCTGTTAATGTTAAGATGAAGGAAAAGAAGGGAGACGTCCAGAGACACACAGGAGAGACGCAGGGTGTGATTTCAAATGATCCCAGCAGGTGTATTTATGTTTCTTAATCTTTTTATAGCATGTCTGGCTAGCAATATGAAACATCAACAGGGCAAGTTCAAGAACTGGAGCTTAACTGTGTTGGTTAGTCGAGATCTTTGACTTTTCTGTTTGACCTCCACCAATCAGCAGGAACATTTTTTATCACTTAAATATATACTGCTCAAAAAAATAAAGGGAACATTTCACGTTCATTTTGTGTGTGGCTCCAAATCCAGGCCTCCATTGGTTAATAAATTTGATTTCCATTGATGATTTTTGTGTGATTTTGTTGTCAGCACATTCAACTTTGTACAGAACAATGAGAATATTTCATTCATTCAGATCTAGGATGTGTTATTTGAGTGTTCCCTTTATTTTTTTGAGCAGTGTATTTATTATCCCTGAGTTTAGAGCTGGAGAATGTGGCTGGGCTTGTCCAACCAGTTTGTCCAACACAGTGGTGAAACATTTTCAGAAAACAGTTTGCAAACACATCAAAATTAGCCACAAAAGTGGCCTGATAGATTCTGAAACACACCAGCTGTGTGTCAATTCACCACACAGCTTCTTTCCCATGCCTTTCATTTCTTATCTGCACTTTTTATGTTAGCTTATTACTTTTGATGACCTCTGGGGATGAATGATAAAATATTGTGCAAAACTTTAATATTCTTAAGTATAATTTTGAATTATTCTCTTGAGATTTAACATCATATTTTATTTGCACTGATGCACTGCAAAAAACCCCAAAATCTTACCAAGTACTTTTGCCTAATTTCTACTGCAAATATCTCAGTTTTGTCTTATTTCAAATGTACTAACATAAAAGTAACTTTTCATCAACATGTGTCAGCAGTTTTTAAGTAATTAAATTTTAAATATACATAAAAACACATTAGTTTCACTTATAACGAAACATTTTTCCTGTTTTAAGTGAAAAAATCTGCCAGTAGGACTAGTACTGTTTGTATCTGTATTAAAGAATAACTGACTTAAAACAGCTTATTCATCTTGCTGAAAAGTAACTTTTAAGTTATTTTTGTCTTAATTCAAGTGTACTAAAATAGCAGTAGTAGGAATTAGACAAAGATTTTGTGTTTTTGCAGTGTGAGGATCTGATTGCTATTTCAGCCTGATGAGTTTTAGGAAGTATGAGAAGTTATTACGCTTATTAAAGCTAAAACAAACATGAGCAATCTTCTAATGGTAGATTTAACTGGACTTACATAAACGTATTTCATTAGAGTGTTAAAACATTACAGAAAATGTGCTGAAATCATTGCAGGTGAGATTATGGTTTTACCATCACCATTTAAAAAACGTCACAAGAACTTTGCTTGTTCTTGCCACCTCAAGTAAATTAACACATTTCTTTGTTATTGTGGAATATAAATTGGAGCCAAAACTGCTAAAGTTGGGAAGAGGGAAGATTTGATGACACCAAAATCTAACCCAACAGAAGAAAGAATATACCAAGATTATATTTAATTTAATCACAGATTATATTTAGCAAAACCAAACCCCTGGAAAGCCTCCCTTCTGCTCAGTAGCAATGAATCACTCAGTTGATACTGTAGGTCCTGTCATGATGTGTGGTTATTGGTGGTGGTGAGAGAGACGCCGGTAATCCCAGGTAGTCATGATAAGAGATGATTTAATGACAAAAACCAGGAGGAACAGAAAATCACTGGTAGCACAGGAACAGAACACAGACGTGAGACACGACGGAGTAACACGACGATCCGACAAAGAACACTGACAACAGGTGGGACTAAATACACGGGGAGGGTAATCAGGGTACGGGATACAGCTGGGAGCAATCAACAGGGAAGACACAGAGACAGACTCACAGGACTACACAGAAACTCAAAAATAAACACACAGAAACACGGAACATGACAGGTCCAATCTGAAACTGTTTCTATTTTAGACACATTAACTCATTAGGAGCTGCTATCTTTGCTTGTGTGACTTTCTTGGTGACTGTTTTTGTTTCCAATGTAGAGATGAGTTTTGCTAGTTTACGTGGGATTAACCATGTAGAGTTCCTGTATCCTTATGATACATCTTACATTTTTAGGTATATGTCCTATAAAAAGTTCAGGTGTGGTTTCTTTATTATAATCCCTTTGACGTCAGATGAATGGAAAGGCTTGAAAATGGAGCATCAAAATGCTGGAGGCTGTTGAAAAAATGAAACGCATCTCCACCACACCTTACCCCTTTTTATTCCTGATACGCTTCGTCTTCTTCCACACAGACATTCAAACCTTTTTGTAGACCTCAGACTTTCTCCAACAACATGCATTTTTTAAAAAATTATATTTTATGTTAGTTCTTGGGAGGAACAAACTGAAACAGATTTTTTTTAAGGTATGCATTGCAGTGTAGATGTAAAAAATATGTAATTTTGTCTGTAATTTGTGATGATGAACATCTGCTCCCTATTATACCCAGTAATATATCAGTTTGTTATTAAATGGCATCGGTTTTATCCATGTAAATAAATGCATTAAAACCTTTTCTCACCTACTTCATAATGAACCTTTGGTCATATTCATGATCACCTGTAGTTTTTGACACATTCAGATTCTCCAGCCCGGCTTTCTGACCAGTTTCCTTGCAGAAGACAACATTCTGCCTGCTTTGGATTCTTTTCAATGTGCCATTTCCTGTTCTTCCACTGTTAAAATAAAATGCAGAACAGGTTGGACTGTTATGCGAAAGTCTCCTGTGACAAATATGCCACAGACAGCAGAGTTATGCAATTCATAAAATGAAAAAGGTGTTGCTGAGTGAGAACAGAAGTGATACTCTGTTGGTTGGTTGACGGTGCAACCTCTTCTGAACTTGACCTCCAGGCAAGTTAAGAGTTTATGTCCTAGATTTTACGCCTTGTTGCTGTTTTAATATCCATATTACTGTAAGACTTGAGCTGGTTACAAAAGACTTGGCAAACTTCAATGTAAAATAATTGTTATTCAATCAAGAAGTTGGTTTTGATAAGATGCAACACTTAAATCTCTGAAAATATAATAAAATATATTTTTACAATCAGTTTACAATTGGCATCTCCCTATTTGTGGTAAAATACTCATGGAAAACTTTCCTTTCTGTAGATTTTATGTAGATTTATTCTTTGTCGAGCATATTTATTTAACTAAAATATCCGGTTTCCTTCATGTTTTTTAATATTTCCCGGCTTCAGCGCATGTGATTTGACTCACTGAGCCTTCAACAGTCCGATGATATGAGTTGAAATTATTTAAAACATCTGAACAACTTTTTGTAACAGGAAAAGATGTGAAAACTTTCACAACAGCAGGCTGAGGATCTGGGTTGGGCAGCTCGGCGCTACATCACAGGCAGAAATGAAAGCAGAAGAAATGCACACACGTGAAAGATTTACGCCTAAAACTGTTTGAGCTGCACAATAATTTACTAAACGTCATAACTTTGTGGGTCATGCTTCTTAGATGATACAGAATGTACTGAGTGCACTCCAATATTGTTCACATTCTTCCTCTAGACGTTTAGGTGCAGCTTGGTTTGCCACAGATATCTCTTCTCTTCACACAACATCTGACATTTGAATTTTTTAGATATCTTTGGCAGTTTGACAAAAATGCGTGTTTTTCTCAATCAGAAAGTTTTCAACTTCAGCAATGTTTACTATGTTACTTACTGAGCTTAGGATGAGAGACTGCAGCAATAAATGCTTGTTTTGTCATTTGCCTCCAATATGGCTGCACCCAGTTTGATGACATCATGTGAAAACACAGCTTAGCACATTGTTGGTTGCTCTAACAAGCAGATTGAGCATGCTAACATGAGCTAATATGACATTTTGTCTGGATTGACTCAGGGTTCCTTTAGCCTTTTGGTGCCAGTTTTTGATTGCAAAAAATGAGGCCATTATAAATCAAGATGCTAATATGTATTCATGACTCCCTGTGTTGTACCTTTTTATTTTTACTCAGATTGCTTCCTGCTCTATTTTTAGACGTCCTTACGTTGTGAAAAGTGTCTGACTAATCAAGCAGCTGAGCTGAGTAAGTCTAACAATTAGCCTGACTGCCATGATGAGATTAGTTTGCTCCAATAGCATCAAGTTTAAAGTTTAAACAGCTATTTTCATCTGTTGTATTATTTTTAAAGTGTCAATCATTGTCAGAGGCTCACAAGTTTTCACACTTGAGTAAATATGGGTGTAAAAGCAGAACTGGGCTGATAATGATTCTCCTCCTCAGTCTTGTGTCATATGACTTCTCAATTAGCCCAATCCGTTTGTGTTCAGTGCTGATCCCTCGGTACATTTCACAGGGATTAGTTTTACCATCCGGACCTCTGTGCAACTCGTCACCCGGCCCCTCAGATTAGCTCTGGGCATTAATATTATCTGGTGTGTTTTGCTTTGTAAACATCGGCTCCATCCTCTCATCGTTCTCCATTATATGAAGCAGCTTCTTCATTTCTTCTGCTCCCTTTCTGAAGCCATCACTCTGCCTGCTGAACCATTATCGTCACTCGCATCCCAGAAACCAGACATGAAGGCAATTTACTTCCACTGTAATGGCTTTAACAACTGTATCATTCAACAGTGGCGCCTTCTGAGTAAAACATTGTTTATCAATGTGAGATAGATGGAGTGTATATAATGCAGATTAACTGGGACACACTCTTTTGCTTTGGTCTTTTGCTTTGGTGTGTGTGTGTGTGTGTGTGTGTGTGTGTGTGTGTGTGTGTGTGTGT